>NC_065526.1:8629-30449 GCF_006386435.1 Epinephelus moara | reverse complement strand
GCTAATGTAAAGCTAATGTAGCTACCAAGGCTAGTAACGTGCAAACAACAGCTAAGAGAATTAGCGAGAAAGTCGTAGAAAGGAGGAGAGCTATAAGTGCTTAAACAGAACCACTGTGGGTTAAGACTTAAAGTAGACGTTAAAGCAACTGAAGTGAGAAAGCAGGCTAGCAGAATTCACCAGAGCAGTACAGAGATGCTGTCACAGAAACACCGGAAATGACACAACTCGCTTACCGCAATACGTCAGCACGTCAGCTAGACAGTACAATGGGCCAGTGTGAATCACTGGACCCTCTATCCCTGGACCCTCTGTCCTTGGACCCTCTGTCCCTGTCCCTCTGTTTTGGACCCTTTGTCCCTGGACCCTGTGTCCTTGGACCCTCTGTTCATGGACTCTCTGTCCTTGGACCCTCTATCCCTGGACCCTCTGTCCTTGGACCCTGTGTCCTTGGACCCTCTGTCCCTGGAACCTGTGTCCTTGGACCCTGTGTCCCTGGATCCTCTGTCCTTGGACACTTGTACCCTCTGTTCCTGGATTCTCTGTGCTTGGACCCTCTATCCCTGGACCCTCTGTCCTTGGACCCTGTGTCCTTGGACCCTCTGTCCCTGTCCCTCTGTCTTTGGACCCTTTGTCCCTGGACCCTGTGTCCTTTGACCCTCTGTCCCTGGATCCTGTGTCCCTGGATCCTGCTTTGACCCTCTGTCCCTGGATCCTGTGTCCCTGGATCCTGTGTCCTTGGGCCCTGTGTCCCTGGATCCTGTGTCCTTGGGCCCTGTGTCCCTGGACCCTGTGTTCTTGGGCCCTCTGTCCCTGGATCCTCTGTCCCTGGACCCTGTGTCCTTGGGCCCTCTATCCCTGGACCCTGTGAAACCTCAGGAAGAGACACTGAGGACAGATCCGTTTTCAGGACAAACTATTCTGTGGCACGTAGACTGTTGTGATAAATAATTTGCTTTAAATAATGTCGTGTTTCTAGTTTTTATCTAAACCATACAGGTGTTTAAAAATGGAACGCCTGTGCTCAGGAAATCGTAAAGTTTGGGCGGGAGGAGAGCAATATGAAGTGATGAAGGTTTGGTAGTCGCACCAGCAAGAGCTTCAATTTACTTTCACTGCTGAAAACACGAATAATGTTACCGTTGGTAAAATCAAACAAAATCCATGCTCTACTTTAGAACTGCGGTGGTTGTGTCAAAGCAGGCGACTAGTTATTTAAAAGTAAAACCTCTGCTGTTAAAGTGTGAAAAAAAGTTTCTGAACATGAGTAGTTGCTACTTAAATATTTTTAATGTTCTCAGGCAAACACTGTCTGACTTTACTTTTTCACTCTTTAACTTTGAATGTTGCTATCGGCAACAAGATGTACTTAAATTTACGTAATTACGATAGTAATAGTAAATATAGCCGCAAGCAGCAATTCCAGAGTTCAAGCCAGCATGGACATTTGAGATTTGAAAGCTGGGTAGAATTAGGACCTTTGATAGTTCAGGACACCTGCATCTAAGATTATCAACAGGTTTGATGACAATCAGACAGTTGCTCATGCATTTATGTCCAAATCTTTATTGGGCCACGCTCTTCTTTGGAAGCACTGTCACTTCTATTGGTCAACTGCAGAAACATTTTGGAGACATGCATTAATGGCTTAATTAAAAAAATATACACCACAGCATTGAAACTTCAGGCTCATCCAAAGATAAGTGTCTGATAAGAAGTACTTCCTTTTGCCACCAGGTGGCGCTATGACTATCACAGTATTTTGTCATATAAATGTGTTCAGGGTGGGACTAAAATTAATCATGTGAAGTTTGGTGGACATCGGACCATTTACTCCAAAGTCATAGCAATTTCCTGTTTCATGGCGAGACATCAAAATTAAACCCTCTGCAGCGGGCATGGACACTAATGATATGTTACGTTTGTGTACATCAAATATAGACCACAGCATTGAAATTTCATGTTAATCCAAAGATAAGTGTCTGATAAGAAGCACTTCCTTTCGACTAAAGGTGGCGTTATGACTATCACGGAATATTGTCATATAAATGTTTCCAGGGCGGGACTAATATGACTGATGTGAAGTTTGGTGGAGATTGGACCATTTACGCCAAAGTTATAGCAGTTTCTTTTTTCATGGCGAGACCTCAGAATTCAACACTCCAAAGCGGGCACGCCATTCAACATTGGGCAGATCCTGTAATAACATTTGGTCACAACGTAGTCAGGCTTACATAAACCAAGTTTGGAGCAAATCTGATTAATCTGTAGGACAAGTTTGTTAAATCACAACACGTATGAAACGCCAAAAATGACCACGGAATACAAAATGGCCAACTTCCTGTTGGGTTCAGGCAATGGGTCCAAGAGACTTTTTTGTGCATCTGGGCATGATACATGTATGTACCAATTTTTGTGCATGTCTGTAAAACATGCGGCTGGGGCAGCACTTTAAAGGGCGTGGCCAATCCATTTTGCCACGCCCATTGACGAAACTCATATCACATGTCCAGGCCTAGACTATTAAGTAGTGTATAAAGTTTCAGGCACATTGAACCAAGTACACTTCAGTTAATGCCATTTCCTGTGTTTTGGCGAAACATCCAACTTCACCGTGCTGTTTTGGCCACGCCGTTTGGTAACATTTCACCATCTTCACAATATAACATAACCAAGTTCTTAGGGCCTTTATGACCACATTTGAGCTGGATATGGTCAACCTGCTAGGAGGAGCACATTAAAGTGTAAAACATGGCATTTCCTTTCACCACTAGGTGGCGCTATGATTAGCAGGAAAAATAGTTATGTACTTGTGTTCAGGGTGGGACTAATATGACTGATGTGAAGTGTGGTGGAGATTGGACCACTTACGCCAAAGTTATAGCAATTTCGTTTTTCATGGCGAGACCTCAAAATTCAACGTTCCGCAGTGGGCGCACCATTCAACACTGGGCAAATCCTCTAATAACTTTTGGTCACAGGGTGGTCAGGCTCATAAACCAAGTTTGGAGCCAATCTGATCAAATCTGTAGGACAAGTTCGTTAAAACACAACACGTGTGAAATGCCAAAAATCAAATCAAATCAAATCAAATCAAATCAAATCAATCAAATCAAAACAACTTTATTTGTCCCAAAGGGCAATTCAGTTTGACAGTTCACCAGGCCCACAGATATCCATGCACACAATCATACATCCACAGCAGCAATTAGTTGATGTCAGTGAGGCCCGCAGGCGGCCTCCTCTGTCTCCCACAGGGAACACACAAGAAATACACAGCACTAACAGTCGTAAGTCTAATGATACAACAAAAGTACACAAGAATACGCAGCAATAATACACAAGACAATAATAAGTCTGATCAACATCAAAGAGAGGGTGTAGTACACCACGATAAATTCACAAGACAATAATAAGATCTGATGGTACATCATAAAAAACAAAAAAAAAACATAGTGCACCTAAGTACACAAGCTAAGAATCCCTCAAGTCACTTCCATAGACTTGTATCAAGGTTTAAAAGTCTGATAGCAGACGGGATAAAAGATCTAGAGTAGCGGTTAGTTTTCCTAGATGGAGCTTTAAAGCGACGCCCTGAGGGCATAAGTGAAAACTCAGTGGACAGAATATGGTCATGCTGAGCAATGATTCCCTTTGCTTTTCTGACCACACGTTTGTCCCAAAGGGAACTCAAATCTTCCTGCTTCACACCAATTATCTTGGAACAGACCTTCACAATACCATTCAGGCAATTTTTATCTCTTACGCACAGGCCGTTAAACCAACAAATGAACGATAAGGTCAGAAGGCTTTCAATAAAGGACTTGTGAAACAAAAACTTAATGTTTTTGCTAACATTGAAGGAGTTCAACTTCCTAAGTAGATAAATCCTCTGTTGACCCTTCTTTGCAATAATGTTTGTGTTCACATCAAATCTCAGCTGGGAATCAAATACTGTTCCCAAGTATTTATATGAATCAACAATCTCCACCTCCTTGCCATGAATGAAGTTTGCAACAGGCTTGGTACGATTCTTGCCAAAGTCAATGATTAGCTCCTTAGTTTTAGACACATTAAGGTCCACAGAGTTATAGTCACACCAACTGATAAAGGCTGAAAGAGCACTGCCGTGACCTGCTGCTGGACCTTGGAGAAGGGAAAGAAGAACCGTGTCATCTGAAAATTTGACTAAGTAGCTTTCCTCTTTGACAGACCTGCAGCTATCAGTGTATAGAATAAAAAGAAGGGGAGAGAGAACACACCCTTGGGATGAGCCTGTGCTGGAAATCAGGACATCTGACATGACTCCATTAACTAAAACCCGCTGTTTCCTCCCTGTTAAAAAGTTAAGAATTAATAATAGAAGCTGATGAGGTAGATTAAAATGCACACTGAGGTGATCGATTGAAATGTGTGGTTGCATCTTATTGAAGGCCGATGAGAAGTCGGCAAACAAGAGTCTAGCATGAGAGTTTGGTTTTTCCAAATGCGTATAGATCTTATTTAGGATGAACAGTTTAGCATCCTCCACCCCCCTCCCAGCCCGATCCAGATTTTCCACAACCAGGGACACAATCTCATCTTTTAAAATTCTTTCAAAGTGTTTAATAATTAATGATGTCAGGGTGACTGGCCTGAACTCATTCAAATCACTGGCTCTCTTTACTTTAGGAATGGGAATTATTTTGGAAGTCTTCCTAAGTGAGGGCGACACACAGCTATCAGCGCATAATTGAAAATTTTTTGAGAAGACTCCACTAACCTGATTGGCACAGTGATGTAGGACCCGCCCACCAGTGGTATCCAGGTCTGCAGCCTTCCTAATATTTGTCCTCTTTAATAAGGCAGCTAAATGCTCCTGCGATATCACTAAGGATTTGTGGAGTACAAGAGAGTTCCTTACCCTAGAGACATAATCAACAACATCAGGTTTTTCAAAACGAGAAAAGAAAGAATTAAAACAATTTGACAGATCAGTATCATCAACCCCATTAATTCTGATGTGATCCTCTGCTACATCAGTATAGTGATCAATAGATGCCATTGCCTTGATACCCTGCCAGGCAGCCCTCATAGTATTGCTGCTGAATTGCATTTCTATTTTCTTTTTGTACTCTATTTTGGCCTTGAAGATTTCATTTTTAACTTCCCTGGCAACATTATTTTTCCTCTTTTCCAGAGGGTCCCCTGAGTAAAAAGTTCTTTTCTTTTTGTTAAGCACCGATTTAAGCTTTTTGGTCACCCAGGGTTTATTATTAGGATATATAATGACCTTTTTGGTGGGTATAATAGAGTCTACACAAAAGGAGATATAAGATGATACAACATTGGAGACTTAATCAATATCGTCATTACAGGTGTCAAAAAAACAGTCCCAATCAGTACAATCCATACATGCTTGAAGAGATAAGACAGCATCCTCAGACCAGGTTTTGACTGTCTTTTCCGTGCGCTCAAGGTGCCTGAAGCAAGGCTTGTAGGTGGGCATTAGGTAGACGCCGTTATGATATGATGCTCCCAGAGATGGCATAGGAAGCGACTTGTAAGCACCGCCCACCAAGCCATAACACAGATAGATTTATTTTTAGTAGTTGCACAAGTTGTTCATAGGTCTTAAGGGTCGAATCCAAGGAGCAGTGATCAAAATCCCCAAGTATGAATTTAGGTACCTCTGTGCAGATTGAGTCAAACCTGTGGGTGACGTAAGCGATCAGCTGCGTTGCCGTAGTAACATTAGCTTTGGGGTGAATGTAAACAATAGTGAAGAAGAGTTGCTGAAATTCTTGAGGCAGGTAATGCGGATGGAGAGAGATGGTCAACAGTTCAATGTCAGGCGTACAAAGTCTCTCTCGAACAACAATGGTATTATAGTGCCTGCGATTAATGTAAAGACATACGCCTCCTCCATGACGCTTCCCTGTGATGTCAGGATCCTCGTCCCGGTCAGCGTCACTGAGCCACGTTTCAGTGAAAGCCAAAAGACAGGTTTCTCTGATTTCCCTCTTACACTTGACCAAAGCTTCCAACTCGTCTACTTTGTTCCTAATAGACTGTGCGTTGGCGAGCAATATTGTAGGCAGAGGGGGGAGCCTGCGCCGGTTGTCAAGGCTGAGATTTTTCAGTCTCATTATTCTTCAGTTCATCCCATCAGGGGTTTGTGTTGATGTTTCTCGATTATTAATATTTATTGGTTATTGATATTTATCGGATATTGATATATATTGGTTATTGATATGATGTTCATCTATTTTCTGTACAACCCGTATTGACACCATGAGCTTCATGAACATGTGCTCTGCCTCTTTCAGACAGCTGTTCCTTGGGATATGTGGTCGGTGAGTAATATCTGTCTGTTGGTGTTCGATCAAAAACATTCACTAAATTTATGATCCAGTTTTTTTAGGGGGTAAAATTTATATGGAGATAAAAGTATGAATGACGTAAAATCAATCAGTATATTAAATGACAGTACACAGATCTCTGAACATATGAACCATCTTCTGTCCATTTTTTTAGGCAAACACACAAACAGCTGAGCCTGTAAGTAAAACACAACATCTGTTCTTCATCATCATCATCATCACTAAAACCTTATGAATTACTGATAGAACTTCAGTATATTTACAGAATCATCCACTTGATTCTTGTTTTCAGTCGGTTCTGTTCGCACAAAGATAATTTTATTTACAGAAGTCACAGTTTACCTCGGAGGGTTTGTAACAAACAACATTTCTCCGTCGTCTCACAGATCCTTTCTTCTGTTGACACCAGTGTATGTACACCAGGGGCGATTGCTCTGAGACAACAAGGGAGGCTGAACTTCCCCTAAAATTTCATAGAAGAAATGGTCAAATATGCACTATTGAATTTACATTAAAATAAGAATTTACATTGCATTAAACGTGCGCTAGGATGCGTTTCACATCATGACTATGATGTTCAAACGTCAGCTGTTTGTCACCAGTTTTCAAACGCGACCTCCCTGTCATACATTCTCGTGTCAGCACGGTGGACGCGGAGCCTCCAAGCATTCCTATGAGACAGCGCTGAGCAGGCTTTTTTCATGCAGCAAAGAGAGACGCTCATTGGATAAATGCTCAGCCTCCCTGGGACCTAATGGAGCGGTAGGCAGGAGAGGACGTTTGGTGTCTGCATAATGATTGGAGGAATTGTCTAAAAGGCTGAACCCCTTTGTGATTGACAGCGCTTTGGAAATACACACTGGCATCGGCGACCCCTGTCTTCTGACAGAGTGTTTCCATAAAACATATAGCTCATTTTCACTGTTTGTACAGTTCAGGAGTTTAAACCATTTGAAAATCTTTGAGGTGTGTGTTGCTGTGGTTCTATGTCATGAGTGTGGTTGAAAAACAACTTGAATTAAATGTTCCTTTTATAAGTTACTGCCTCGCTACAATATGACACGTTATGATGTAAACTTAAAGCGAGCCTCCCCTGTTTGAAAGACCAGCAGCCGCCACTGATATACAGTATATCTGAAAATTGATATTAAACTTATTTTGACGCAGGTGAATCTTGTCTCTTCAGAGATAACCGCTTAGTCTTAATTTACCCAGAATTCACAGTGATAGTTCTACTGACAGCAGTCAGGAACATGTTTTTTAATAAAAGTTATGATCAGTCTGTCTTTGTGCAACCAGTCCTTGGATTCTCACATCATTCCTGTCTATTGTCTTTGTCTTTGGGTGGGGGCGGGGTCACACTTTAACCCTACGATCCCTGCTTTTCCCGAGCAGGCTGCAGATGCTGGCTTCGTCGCCGACTGGTCCGCTGACTTTGGTTCATTGTCAGCAAATGGAGATGCTGCTTCAGGAGCCGAGGCCCCTGCTGTAGGGCTGGAGAGGGCACAGGGCGGGGCACAGGGTGGGGCTCAGGGCAGGCCCCAGGCAGATGACTGGCAGCCAGGTGCAGACACAGCTACTACACATCCTCAGGACAGTGAGCCAACCACAGCAGCTCAAGATGAGGTTAGCAGCTGGAACTCTCAAAGTAACCCCGACCTTCATCCCTCTGCAGTCAGAGGAGATGAAGATGAGACAAGACATGCAGATTCCGTGGGAGATACAGCAGGGCAGGAAGACCGCAGGAAGTCTACCCCAGGTCTTATATTCACCAATGAATATGGTGAACAGATTGAGGACAGCACAGAGGACAGAGTAGACAAGTGGTCCAGGTCTCCAGATGGGTCTGGTTCTGAATATGAGACCGCTGAGGAGTGGGGTGATGGAGGTCAGGGTGGAGGCTGGGCAAGTGCAGATGATGAACTTTCTTATGAAGATCGTTCTCCAGTGAACGTCTCAGAGGGATGGGGATCTGAAAACAATGGTGTAGCAGCAGATTGGTCTCAGATGGTAGGAAACATTTCCCCAGAGAGCAATGCAGCAGACAGAAAGTGTTCAGGTGAAGAAGAGCCAACAGGAAACCAAACTGATGTCACATCAAGTTGCAGAAAATATTCTGAAAGTCGAGGGGAAGGACACAAAAGCGTTTTTAAATCTGAAACACAGGGAGGAGGTGTGTTTGATTCAGTGACCTCAGCTGAAACACAGGAAGGAGGTGCGTTTGATTCAGTGACCTCAGCTGAAACACAGGGAGGAGGTGCGTTTGATTCAGTGACCTCAGCTGAAACACAGGGAGGAGGTGCATTTGATTTAGATCCTTTTGCTGAAACACAGGGAGGAGGTGCATTTGATTCAGTGACCTCAGCTGAAACACAGGGAGGAGGTGCGTTTGATTTAGATCCTTTTGCTGAAACACAGGGAGGAGGTGCGTTTGATTCAGATCCTTTTGCTGAAACACAGGGAGGAGATGCGTTTGATTCAGATCCTTTTGCTGAAACACAGGGAGGAGGTGCGTTTGATTCAGTTCTCTCAGCTGAAACACAGGGAGGAGGTGCGTTTGATTTAGATTCTTTTGCTGAAACACAGGGAGGAGGTGCGTTTGATTCAGATCCTTTCGTTGAAACACAGGGAAGAGGTGCATTTGATTCAGTTCTCTCAGCTGAAACACAGGGAGGAGGTGCGTTTGATTCAGTCAGCTGAAACACAGGGAGGAGGTGCGTTTGATTCAGATCCTTTTGCTGAAACACAGGGAGGAGGTACGTTTGATTCAGATCCTTTTGCTGAAACACAGGGAGGAGGTGCGTTTGATTCAGTTCTCTCAGCTGAAACACAGGGAAGAGGTGCGTTTGATTCAGATCCTTTTGCTGAAACACAGGGAGGAGGTGCGTTTGATTCAGATCCTTTTGCTGAAACACAGGGAGGATGTGCGTTTGATTCAGATCCTTTTGCTGAAGCACAGGGAGGAGGTGCGTTTGATTCAGATCCTTTTGTTGAAACACAGGGAGGAGGTGCGTTTGATTCAGTTCCCTCAGGTGAAACACAGGGAGGAGGTGCGTTTGATTCAGATCCTTTTGCTGAAGCACAGGGAGGAGGTGCATTTGATTCAGATCCTTTTGCTGAAACACAGGGAGGAGGTGCGCTTGATTCAGTTCCCTCAGCTGAAACACAGGGAGGAGGTGCGTTTGATTCAGATCCTTTTGCTGAAACACAGGGAGGAGGTGCGCTTGATTCAGTTCCCTCAGCTGAAACACAGGGAGGAGGTGCGTTTGATTCAGTTCCCTCAGCTGAAACACAGGGAGGAGACAAGGGGGGTGGTTTTGAATTTTATCCATTTACTGAGACCTCAGGAGAAGATAGAGTTGGGTCCACTGTGAATGCAAGAGGTGGGTGGGACACAGACTTGTTTGCCAGCAGTTTTCCAGAGGCCTTTGCAGGGACTGAAGGTAGTCACAGCAGTGGCTTCGACTCTTCTGTCACCCAACAAAACTCTGCGTCTGCTGCTGTGTCTGGAACGGCAGAAGCAATCAAAGATGTAAATGTTACCAGAATTCACAAAGAACCAGAAAATTCAGACATGTCCGAAGATGAAGCTGCAAACCGGAGATTTGGAAAGTTGTACCAAGAGCTAGATACAGAAAAGGAAGAGGTACTTGACATCCTGCAGTCCTCAGTGTGGTAGATTAGAGTAGACTTTCTGTCGTCTACCCTCCCACAGATTGAGAAACAGTGAAAGTAGTTGTCCTGAAACCTGGATCCCAGCCTGAGCTCTTCCTCCTGCCTCCCGCTTGCATTGTCTGCTTGTTCATTCCATACTTTTATTTTCACATCAAATCAATCTTCACTACTCATCTAAGACTTGTTTTACCTGAATGCTTCAAATGCTAATTAATGTTTTTGCGATTTAATTTAGGTGACCAATACATTTAATGGATTCTCGCAGGTAATTTTTGAAACTAAACTTTTTTTTAATTTCTTTAGTGAAGTCAGCTTTATTTTTATGGCTCTTTTTGTCGAGCCAAAACATTGAAATCTGTAGTTTGTCCTGATGACAGTGATCACAGCATGCATCACATTTTAATTCCAGACTGTTCAGAGCAACGTCAGTCCACAAGAACTTCTGATTTTAGTTTGATGTAATTTTTGACTGTTGCTTTTAGCATTCAGCCTTCCAGCTGTAAGTTTCAGTGTTTCAGACAGTAGTTAACTTTCAGTGACCAGTGTTTATTTTCTACCTAGCTTATGAGTTTTATCTTTCAATGGAACAGGGCCACTGTAGAGGTCACAGCAGAGGTCAAAGGTCACTTCGATGGTCAAAGGTTACTGCAGAGTTTTGGTGCATTAGACACTGACCTCACTTACCCAATCAAATCCTCAGAAGCCTTGTTCTCAGTAACGTCCTCTATCTTAATGTTCTCTATGAATGCTTTATAATCATGTGTTTGCAGGTCCTGATTGTCAGTTGTGACTCTTCTTCTTTTCAATTTTTAATGCCTGCGCTTCGAAGGATGCCACTGTCCCATCATTCTTTGCTGATTTTGATAAGATGGTGAGTTTTAAATGTCATCATGTGACTTTGAATGCTGTGTTAATGTCCTATATTTACTGTTATTTGCTTAATTTGGATGATGGCAGATGTGAACCTTTTCTACTTATTGTTTGTTCTAAAGTGTTTTTTTAATCTCAAAAATATGACCTGAAAGGTTTTCTTCTAATTGTAACAGTAAGTATAGCATAACTGGTTTGGGACTCACATCATGGTGTTAGTTCAGAACAGTGGACCCACCCCCCACCCATCAGTATCCATTTCTTTGAACAGAGAGTAGTGCAAATATCAAAGATGGATCCAATCCTGTCCTATAAGCAATTTTCATCTGCAGAGAAATTCCTACACAATGTCTAACTTTAACTAAATTAATAAGTGTTTCGGTACTAGACGCTTCTCAGGCAAACTGTTGTGCAGCATACCCAGATGATATCAGATTCCATGTAGGAAGGAAGTATTTTGCTGCTTGGAGAAATTAGGCTGTTAGTTTGAGACCCGAGCAGGCAGTCAGATGAGCATGAAGAAATCCAACACTTCGGCTGGTGTCTGCGGTTCAGATTACAGGCTGACTTTTTCAGTCCAATAATAGGGGGTAGCAGTTCTGTTGGCATAGATGCATGTAGGTCATACTTCCACCAGGAGGAGGGCAGGTGGCTGTAGCAGATCCTGAACCGGCCTGACTCCCTGCTGGATCACCAAATGCTGTGTTGCTGCTATTACACAGATTAGACACTGTGCTTGCTTCCTGCCGCTCAAGTAGAGCCCATGTTCTGGAGCTGAGGCCAGTTTTAGTGTCCGTGTGTGTGCTCTTGTCTTTGGGGCGAGGTGAGAGCCCAAGAAAGAAATTCAATAAACAACATTCGAAAAACCTATTTGATTAAATAGGTAACCTATAAATTAAATGTCTAAAGTGCTAAATGCTGAAGTGTATTCTCAACATGACAGTTATCACATTACCTTCAAAGACTGTGGACATCAAGGAAGTGTCAGTGCTGGATGTTGAAAAGCTGACGTTACATAAATGTTTAAGAAGAAGGTGCAGTCGCAGGAAAAGCTGGAAAAGTAAGAGCAGGTTTATTAAATGTAATTTATCATGATATATGAAAGATGTGGAATATTGTAAAACTTGCCCCCCCAGTACTTTCCAGACCTGAACATATACCCTGTACTGAAATCTCACGTTCTCAGACATCTGTCTGCTCAACACCTCCTGTGTCAACCTACGGACTTTCAGGGGCAGAACCTTCAGTGTGGTGGCCTCCACCCTCTGGCAGAAATCTGTGGACATCTTCAAAAATCTCACCTGTTCACAATCATCTACAGACTCAGTTAATCCTGCGAAACACAACATCATTTGTGTTTGTGTGTTATTTGTTCTGCATCCATGTATGGAAAGAGTCGGTGGGTTCATTTAGTTGCGCCATAAAATTAAATCTATTATTACTAATACTATCTATGTTCTCTATAGTGTGACTGACCTTACAGCATGTTGGCAACATGTTGCCAACATGCTTATGAACTTAAGTCCTACATCAGAGACTGCATGATCACCATACCATGACCACGTAACCATGACCACCCAACCATGACCACCAAACTGTGACCACTAAACAATGATTACCAAACTGTGACCACCACATGATGACCACCAAACTGTGATCACCAAACCATGACCACCAAACTGTGACCACCAAACCATGACCATCAAACTGTGATCACCAAACCATGACCACCAAATTGTGATCACCAAACCATGACCACCAAACTGTGATCACCAAACCATGACCACCAAACTGACCACCAACCTGTTACCACCGAACCATGACCACCCAACTGTAACCACCAAACCGTCACCATCACACCAAGACCACCAAACTGTGACCCCCCCAATCATGACCACCAAGCTGTGACCACCAACCTGTTACCACCGAACCATGACCACCAAACTGTGACCACCCAACCATAACCACCAAACCATGATCAGCAAACTGTGACCACCCAATCATCAGGATCAGGATAAACTTTATTGTCCCTTGCGGGACATTTGTTGTAGACAGTCGTGCTACATAAGCTGCAAACAACATAACAATTAAACAGACTCACAAAACTGTCAGACAATAACAAAAAAGTAAAGTCAGCAGTCGTAATGTCACAGTGTACACAGTATTGAACATTTCCCGGGGAATTGCACCAAAATGATGCTATTACATCAAGAGTCATTAGCACCATAAGTAGTCAACAAGAGAAGTGCTAAAGTGCTATCAAAGATCCCACCAGCAAATAAATAGTCTGATTAAAACAAGTTTACAATAATATAAAATCAATAAATAAGAAACAGAACAGCAAGATAAAAGAAACTGAATAAAATCAAGATAAAAATTAGATACTAACCAGATCAAACCAAGGCACATATAAGACCAGAATACAATTTAGGCGACTGTTTTGTTTAGAAGGGTGATGGACGCTGGGAGGAAAGAGAGGTTATAGTGATTAGTTTTATGTTTGCTTGCTCTGTAACGTCTCCCCGAAGGTAACAACTCATATTCAGAGTGAAGGATGTGAGAAGAGTCTTTAAGGATTTTTTGAGCCTGATTTACAGTGACTCTCTTGAATAGAGTCTGAAGGGATGAGTAGTTTTTTTTGTCCAATCACCTTCATTGCAGATCTGATCAGTTTCTCTATCTTCGATTTGTTCTGAATGGAAAGAGTGCCAAACCAGGCAACAAGACTGTATCTGATGAGACTGTCAAAACAGCATTATAAAAAGTCAACATAATTTTGGGGCTGACTCCAAACAGTCTAAGACTGCGGAGAAAGTGCAGTCTTTGGGATAGTTTGGTACATAAAACATCAACATGTACATTCCATTTCAGTGAGTTGTCCATAACAACACCCAGATATTTGTATGAATCAACCTGCTCAATAGTACAGTCACCAATTACAGCACAGATGTGACTTTCAGTCTCCCTGGGGTCAAGAATCATTTCTTTAGTTTTATTTGTGTTTAAAATGAGATGGTGCTTCTCACACCAGTCCTTAAAGGAAACAATCTCATTAAAATAAATAGAAGGACAGTCACCAGCACACAACAGACTTAAAATGATTGTGTCATTGGAAAATTTGATGATGGAGTTGTTGGGCTGACTGCTGCGACCTTCGTTAGTGTACAAGGTAAATTAAAGAGGAGAGCTAACAGCTCCTTGGGGGATCCCTGTACTGCAGCTTTTAACTTGCAGGTTGATCAGCTTCTGGATAAACAGATTAGGACAGACAGTATCGAAAGCAGAACTAAAATCAGCAAATAAAATGCGAGCGTAAGCCTTGGGTTTTTCAAGGTGCTCACTGATAAGATGAGACACTTACAATAGCATCCTCAGTACTGCGCCCCTGTGTGTAAGCGTACTGGAGAGGATCAAGGAATGGAGATAACCCAGGTTTCATCAAATTCACTATAACTTTTTCAAAACATTTCATGACCACGCATGTTAGAGTTATTGGATGATAATCCTTATTTTCCAAGGGACAAGATATTTTAGGCACAGGAATGACTGTGGACTTTTTCCAAAGAGAGGGAACCGTGTGACTATTTAAGGACAACTGAAAAATGGGGCACCAAGCATCAGTTAATTATGTTAATATGCTTCTCCCTGGCCTTTCTGAGGACCACATTTAACTCTTTTTGTGCAGCAGCTGCACCTGCTTGATCCTTGTGCTTAAAAGCAAGTTTCTTTTTGTTGATGCAAGGTTTGACCTCCTTGGTGATGTAAGGCTCATTGTTGGGGAAATGAATCACCTCCTTTTTGGGAACAGCAGTTTCAACACAAAAGTTGATATAGTCAGTAATAGTCTCTGTGGCCTCATTAAGCTCCAAATCATGAAAGATGCTCCAGTTTGTACACTCAAAGCAACCACGTAAAGTCTCAAGGCTGTCGTTGGTCCACTGCAACACAGTTTTTCGTTGTGGCTTGCTGGACTTAAGCACTGTTTTGTATGTAGGAATAAAGTGGACAGTCAGGTGATCCGAGTTAGAAAGAGGGGGAAGAGACTATGCAGTGTAAGCACCCCTGATATTACCATAACATTTGTCCAAAATTTTGTTATTCCTCGTGTTGCATTTTACATACTGATAAAATCCAGGTAAAACAGGTTCCAGCCGACAGTGGTTAAAATTTCCAAGAATGAATAAAGGGGCCCCTGGGGTGCACAGGAGTTGGGAGTGAGCACAGTCCATGAGGCGGTTGGCAGCCCTAGCTGCATTACCACTAGGGGGAACATAGGCAGCACAGATAATGATATTCCCAAACTCCCTGGGCAAATAAAAGGGCCGCAAGGACACACAAAGCAATTCCAGGTCTGGGTCACATACAGTTTCCATGATGGTGAATTGTTTACATTAACTGTCTTTAATGTACACACAAATGCCCCCCCTCATCTTTCCTGAAGAGGAGTCCCTGTCTTGGCGTACACAAGAGAAGCCCTGCAGGTCAATCAGAGAGTCAGGAATGTCTTTGTGGAGCCACGGCTTTGTTAGCACCATGACACACCACTCTCTGTGTTCATAACTGTAACGTGCATTCAGACGTAGTTCATCAATTTTACTGTACAGAGATCTCATATTACTGAAGATCATAGATGGTAGTGGTGGTTTATTACTCCTCTGTCTGAGTCTCTGTCTGACGCCTCCATGCCTGCCCCTCTTACGCTTGGGGTGGACATGATCGGACGATTTTCCTCTCACCTCCTTCGGCAAATGAGCCGACCAGCAAAAGGAGCAGCAGCAGGGATATAGGAGTCTCCATGGCTAGTGACACACCCGGTTCGTCAGGGTTTGACACTCAGAAGTCGAACCTAGTTGGTCGTGCTGTCTGGCACGCTCGTCCACAGGCCGGCTAGCTAGTCATGCTAACCAGTGAGTGAGCTAAAGCCCTGACATCCGAGAAAACTTTGGTCTACGTGGCATCAGGTAACCGTGAACTTGTAGTAACGTTATACCTTCCAAACAGAAAAAACACGGCGGACAGGAACAAAAGAAAAAGTAACAGCAAACTAAAAACGAACACAAATTGCAGCAGCAGCACTACTGTCCGCGTCGCCAGCTGAGTAGCGCTACCGGAAGTGATGTGTTTGTAGTCATGACCACCAACCTGTGACCACCAAACCATGACAACCAAGCTGTGACCACCAACCTGTGACCACCAACCTATGACCACCAAAGCAAGACCACCAAACTGTGACCCCCCAATGATGACCACCAACCTGTGACCACCCAATCATGACCACCAAGCTGTGACCATCTAACCATGACCACCCAATCATGACCACCAACCTGTGACCACTAAGCTGTGACCACCAACCTATGACCACCAAGCTGTGACCACCAACCTATGACCACCAAAGCAAGACCACCAAACTGTGACCCCCCAATCATGACCACCAACCTGTGACCACCCAATCATGACCACCAAGCTGTGACCATCTAACCATGACCACCAAACTGTGACCACCCAACCATAACCGCCAAACCAAGACCACCAAACTGTGACCCCCCAATCATGACCACCAAACTGTGACCCCCCAATCATGACCACCAAGTTGTGACCATCTAACCATGACCACCAAACTGTGACCACCATACTAATGTTTTGGCAGCTACACATGAAGCGTTACAGCCCTTGCTGGTACATGATATCGATAATTTTAACATGTTTACGTTTTGTTTTTATATAATTCATTAATAAGTAATGTAGTCGTGACATCAGCTCTGTTCTGCATGTCATCATTTCTTTTCCATGTTGTGTATCTAACGGTGAGGAGGGACTGAACGCTGATGAAGTTTAAGATGAAGAACATGAGCAGATACGAGGGCAGGACTGGAATTAATGAGCGGTCAATTGAGATGTTCAGAATTCTATAATTGAATTTGATTTAAAAGGTGACATTTGAACAGTTTTGTGTTTGATCGCCATCTTTTTTACAAAAGAACGAAGTGACTGCTGAAACAACTGAGGCTCCAGAAGCCTTGGACACAGAAGTTTCTGAAGAACAAGACAAACCTGCAGCTCCCCCTGCTGGTGAGGAACCCACAGCTTGCTCTGCTGATGAGGAACCTACAGCTTCCCCTGCTGGTGAGGAACCTACAGCTTCCCCTGCTGGTGAGGAACCTACAGCTCCCTCTGCTGGAGACGAGGAGGAGGAACCTAAAGCTGGTGAGGAACCTCCAAGTTCTCCTGCTGGAAAACAGATCGAAGAACCTCCACGTCTGTCGGTTGGTGATCAAGATACAGGAAGTTCTGTCAGCGTGACAGAGAAGAAATCTGATGTGAGTTAATTAATCACAATATCTTACTGCATCCATGTGTGATCTCCTCTTCATCACCATTATCATCATCATCATCATCATCACCATTGTTATGATCATCTTTGTCATCATCATCATTATGATGACCATCATCATCATCACCACCATCATCATTATGACGACCATCACCATCATGTGTGAATCATTAAATTGTGTATTTACATTAGAAATTATTGAATTGAGTTTATTGTTTTATATCTGTTGTTGTCTTTGATTTCGTCTCTTTGAGTTCGTCTCTTTGAATTCGTCTCTTTGAATTCGTATCTTTGATTTTGTCTCTGTGAGTTCGTCTCTTTGAGTTCGTCTCAGTGAGTTTGTGTCCTTGATTTTGTCTCTGTGCGTTTGTCTTTTCTTCGTGAATGATGTCATTAAATGTTATTTTTTGTCCAAAGTTGACTGTTGGATCTCCCGGAACTGAGAAGGCGGAGCTTGGTGAGGTGTGTAGTTCTGCTCTGAGTGTAGTTTTTGTTATTAATAAATAATGGATGTTTGTTTATTGTTGTTAAAGATGTGTTACTGTGAAGAAGAGACATCCTTGATGCAGTGCTCAGATTCAAGACAACACGACAACATCCTTTATGTTGCAGCTACAAAACACTTAAATTGAACTTTTTACAGTTATGACAGCTGCTGATGTTAAAGGTTTATAATTAATCCTGGAATTAAAATTTCTTGATTAACAAGAATGTGTCAATGTGTGGAAATTGTCTTTTATAAGAATATTTATTTCTGACTCAAATACATTTTCATCATTTGCCGAGGTTACACTGTGTACTGTGATGACCCCTATGCTCCATTAGCTGATGTTTTATCTCTAATATTAATGAAGTGAAATACTGTAGCAGAATCTCTGATGCTAACAGCTACTGACCACTGGTTATGTCATTCTGAAAAAGTTTCTGTTCCTGTTTTAATGAAATGATTTCTGTGATTCGGCACAGATTCCTCCTGTGGATGAAGCAAAACCATCTCCAGATGAAGCAGCTCCATCGGTAACTCTCACTTTACTTTGATTGTGACCATTAATACAAAAACAAAAATCACTAACTCAGACCCTGTCATTTTATCAGTCCTGAGTGAGTATAATGAAACATTTTCCCAAATCAAAAGCGTCTGTCCATCCATCCATCCATCTCCAGTGCAGTGTAATCCTGTCAGTTCTTTCAACTTGTTCAGTTAATTTAGTCCTTTGTTGCTGCTGGTTTATAATCCTCCATGTTTCCTGACGGTTCTGGTGATCCATCATTACTGGTTGTGGAGTGATTTAACTAATATTTAAATTACTTTTAATTAAACACCATCCTACAACAACTAAAAAATGGTTGATAAAAATACAAATGTGGAGCTTAAACTAGAAAAAAAAAATTGTGTTTGAGAATATAAACATAAATACACTCATTAAACATCCTCTATAAATTATATCATTACATTGCTTATTATTATAAATTAGGCATAGTAAGAAAAAGAGATGATACAAAGGATAAAGATTAACTCGAATGAAAAAGTGAGACTGAGGCCCTTGAAAGTTTTGGAAATAAGTTCTGACTTCTCTACATAAACATTTTTTTTGTGTCTGGGTCACATTTTTCTTCTTTATTATTATCATCAGTGAGAGAAAGTAAAAAGTTATTCATGTGACAACTAAATGTTTTTTTATCTTCTGTAGGAAAAGATGCCAATCCCCTCTGTTGTGATTGAGCCTGCCTCCAGTAATGAAGGCGATGATGACCGTGATGCTGACATCATCTCTCCCACTGCCATCAGTGACAACGGTGTGACAGCTGGAAACCAGCCTATCAAACACATGAGTCCAAGTGGTGGAGTGTCGGGACTTCCTGATGATTTCCTGTACAAGGTGGGTTTCGTCTAGATACTAACAGCTGACAATCAGCTGAAATCAGCAAAAATTGAAAAATACATTTGTATTATATATATTATATATTATTGTAAAGAAATGGTTACCACGATTAATTGGATGATGGTGTTTGTCTCTCTGCAGGTGGAGACAATGCACGACTTTGAGGCTGCGAATTCAGATGAGCTCGAGCTGAAGAGAGGTGATATAGTGTTGGTGGTTCCTACAGCTTCAGTAGAGGATCAGGTGAGAACAACTGGTGACCCATACAAGCCCAGTAGTTTAAGTCCAACAGCATCCTGAAAGGAAGAGATGAAGAGTGTTGACAGTGATGTTTGTGTTTGTTGTCGTAGGACGCCGGTTGGCTGACAGGGATCAAAGAAAGTGACTGGTTAACACTCGGAGCTGGTGCTCACAAAGGACTGTTCCCAGAAAACTTCACTCAGCGTTTGGAGTAAGAACCGTATGCAGCTGAGTAGAAGTTCAAGACATTGTTGTCCAAGCTGCCCTGTCAGCATGTAGCCAGCCCTAGAAAAAACCCTTTTAACCTGCTGCAGCTGTTTGCTGGACAACTTACGGCTTTCTCTGGTAGACGAAACTTCACAAAGTCACGCTTGATAAGTACTACTATTCCCAGGACAACTGAAGATTATAAGCATGATGTTAAGAGTGTGGTCTACCCTCCTCTGGAATTAAAATGTTTTTTGTTTTTGTTTGTTTTTTTGTTGTTGAAAGAAAGACAAAAACATGTATGATGCATTTATTGGGAATGTTGCAATCTCAACATGTTCACGCCTACAAAAAGCAGAAAAAAATGTTTCAGAAGAAAAAAAGAACTGTACCTTCTTTGCACCGAGTGTGTTGTACTGATTTTGTTGCTCTGCTGTGGAATATATCAGAATCTGTAGTGCTGTGATCTATTTAAATGTTACTGAGTGTTTCATGAAACTCCTGATTTTTCTTTCCAGATGTTATGACTGTTTCCTTTGAATCACTGTTAGTGTATTTCTGTAACATCATGGTTAATTGTGTGGTGTGTGTGTGTGTGTGTGTGTGTGTGTGTGTGTGTGGTGATCTTTTCTTTGGTACATGTGATGATGATTTAAGTCACTGATGAGTGTTGCTGTGTTTTTGCCAAAATAATATTGATATTTGTCATCTGAGCATTGGCAAACGAACCAGTGCACATTCAGAATGATAATCTTTAATATTTTATGAAAATGAGTATTTGAAGATAAAAAGTCTAAAGATTCTGCCCACTATTGCAAATGTCATTGTATAGCTGTAGAAGTCACGTCTAATGAAAAATTATATTTGCGAGAAACAGAGTCAAGTAGAAGACATTTTAATGTCATCAGCTATTTTAAGTATATTATCACAGGGAAGGTGTCAAGAAATGCAATATGCAATCTATGTCATCAGTAAATTTCAGGTCTCCATATTCCAACAGTTCTGTAGATCAACAAATATGATGTCACTTCCTTTGACAGTGAAATTAAATCTTAATGTAGACATTTTTGTGATGTACATACCATAAACATTTATGTCAATATCAATAAAGACTTAATAGTGAAAAAATTGTTAAGAGTTTTGTTGGGTTGTCCACAGTTCAGTCTTCAGCAACATGAGTGATTTGAGAAATGAGATTATAAATCACTCTCATGCTGTGTTCCCACTAAATGCGATGAATGCGATTTACTTGCGCGAGTAAATGAAAATTCATTGCGGTACTCGCTCGAGTTTGGACACTGGGCCATAATGTAAAATTTGCGTTATCGCGTCAGACGTGCGAGTACGAGCCCGCCCATTTTTACTAGATAACAACAACATTACTTCCGCCATTTCTTTCTCTCATCGACCGTGGCTGAGATCACCATGATCGCTGCACTGTACCTGCTCTGGAGGTCCTAGATTCGTCTGAGGGCCAAACGCCGTTGTCGGTTCTGGGTGCATGATACCCTGCGGAGGCGAACTGAGCTCAGCGAGTTCCACCGTCTCCTACAGGAGCTCCGCCTGGACGACGGTCGGTTCCAGCGGTACTTCAGGCTGACTGGGGCCCAGTTTGGGGACCTGTTGCCGAGAACTGGTGCTTCAAAGCTGGCCATAACTTGAGCTGCGAGCCTCGTTGTTGATGTCTTTGTGTGTGTGTGTGTGTGTGTGTGTGTGTGTGTGTGTGCGTGCGTGCGCGTGTGTGCAAAACTTTATTTCTAATATATGAATAAATTCTAGCTCTTGGCCTGCTTGTCATGTTTTTAAATAGAAAATTAGCTCTTGTTTTATCCACTACAATAAAGCAATAGTGCAAGCTCAGCATTTCCATATATGTAGCCATATCAATAGAATATTATTATTTGTTGTGTGTCTTTTTGGTTGTGTTTTGTATTTTGAGTCTTGTGAGTATGAATGGGTTAGGGTTAGGGTTAGGGTCTTTGTGTATTTTCTGTATTGAAGTATTGTGAAATGATTTATGTACAGTAGCTAATGGGGATCTAAATAAACTATAAACTGCCACCTACAGTATCACTTCATTCGCTACAACTCAATCAATCAATCAATTTTATTTATAAAGCCCAATATCACAAATCAGAATTTGCCTCACAGGGCTTTACAGCATACGACATCCCTCTGTCCTTATGACCCTCGCAGCGGATAAGGAAAAACTCCCCAAAAAAACCCCTTTAACGGGGAAAAAAAACGGTAGA
>NC_065526.1:3884-5973 GCF_006386435.1 Epinephelus moara | reverse complement strand
CAGATAATGATCTGATAGCGAGGGATTCTGTGGAAAGACTTTTAGGTTATCAATTTCAATTCCATACATCAGAACTCAGCTAAATTAAATGTTTTCTATGGTGCAGATACCTGGCCACTGGTGACTCCGACAGGACCATCGCCAACAGCTTCCGCGTTGGCGTCTCCAGTGTGTCCAGGATTGTGGCTGATGTGGTCTCCGCCATTTGGGACTGCTTTGGGAGGGGAGTTCATGGCTGTGCCCACCATAGAGGAGTGGAGGTCCATCGCGGAGGGGTTTGAGGAGTGGTGGAACTTTCCTCTCTGCTGTGGCGCTGTGCATGGGAAGCACATGAGGATTCATGCCCCTGTCTTTTAATTACAAGGAGGCATTTTACATTGTCCTCTTGGCTGTCGTGGATGCCAGGTGTTGCTTTGGAGTGATTGATGTCGGGGGCTACGGGAGGACGAGCGATGGTGGCATCCTTGCCAACTCAGCCTTTGGTTAGGCACTTCGCTCTGACACTCTCCATCTGCCTGCTGACCACCTTTTAACTGGAGCTGACCACAGAGGACCCCAGCCACACGTCTTTGTGGCTGATGAGGCTTTTCAACTCCGGAGACACCTCATGAGGCCATTCCCTGGGCGTACCCTTCCTCGAGACCGTCGACTGTTCAATTACTGTCTGTCCCGGGCACGGCTGGTGGTGGAGAACGCCTTTGGAATCCTGGCATCTCAGTGGAGGATGTTCCGACGTGCTCTCGAGGTCCATCCAGATGTTGCTGAGAGGTGCGTGAAGGCGACCTGTGTGCTCCACAACTTCCTGCGGAAGACGACCCCTACACCTGCGATGAGGGGCAGCATCCCAGGTGGTGATGTGGAGCCGCTGCCAGGTCTGGGCAGAGTCGCAGCAAACAACTGTGCAAGAGAGGTCATCAGGGTTTGGGAGACCTTCACAGCGTACTTCTCCGCAGAGGGAACGGTCCCGTGGCAAGCCAACGTTTAGTGCACAAGCACTCTTACAACGGCTCTTTTAAGAGCCACCCACACATTACTATTGAGCAAACATCTTGCAGTATTACTATATTGACATTAAAATTGAAATAAAAATTAAATGAATGTATATAAGCACCAAAAATAATATGCCAGTTCATGCATGCTAGGTTATCAATTAACATTATATTGTGAGATAATAAAGCTTTAATTTGGCATGTCTACACCGCAACATAACACAATAAACACCAAAATAAAAGCAGACATCACCGATATGCTGACTATCATATCAATGGTGCTATCTGGTATTATTGTAAACACAAATATACCATTTAAAATTTTAATTTAGAGAAGGACAACATGTCCATTTGATTTCTAGAACTGGTACTTTTTCTGTAGTAGCTGTGTATCCTGCACAATTCAATCGTCCTACAGTATATATTATGCACTATATCCAGTGCAGATGTTGTCAGTCAGTATGACCACATTTAGCAGCAACCCAAATACACATACACGATACACGGTAAGTAAGTAATCAATAGCAATTTGGAACATGTCACATGTACTTACTATTTTATGTATTTAAATGTACAGTGGTGTGAAAAAGTGTTTGCCCCCTTCCTGATTTCTTACTTTTTTGCATGTTTTCCACACTTAAATGTTTCAGATCATCAAACAAATTTAAACATTAGTCAAAGATAATACAAGTAAACACAAAATGCAGTTTTTAATTGAAGGGTTTCATTAATGAGGAAGAAAAAAATCCAAAGCTACATGGCCTTGTGTGAAAAAGTGTTTGCCCCCCAAACCTAATAACTGGTTGGGCCACCCTTAGCAACTACTGCAATCAAGCGTTTGCGATAACTTGCAATGAGTCTTTTACAACGCTGTGGAGGAATTTTGGCCCACTCATCCTTGCAGAATTGTTGTAATTCAGCTACATTGGAGGGTTTTCGAGCATGAACCGCCTTTTTAAGGTCATGCCACAGCATCTCAATAGGATTCAGGTCAGGAGTTTGACTAGGCCACTCCAAAGTCTTCATTTTGTTTTTCTTCAGCCAGTCAGAAGTGGACTTGCTGGTGTGTTTTGGATCATTGTCCTGCTGTAGAACCCAAG
>NC_065526.1:0-3861 GCF_006386435.1 Epinephelus moara | reverse complement strand
AGGTCATGCCACAGCATCTCAATAGGATTCAGGTCAGGAGTTTGACTAGGCCACTTCAAAGTCTTCATTTTGTTTTTCTTCAGCCAGTCAGAAGTGGACTTGCTGGTGTGTTTTGGATGATTGTCCTGCTGTAGAACCCAAGTTCGCTTCAGCTTGAGGTCACGAACAGATGGCCGGACATTCTCCTTCAGGATTTTTTGGTAGACAGCAGAATTCATGCTTCCATTTATCACAGCAAGTCTTCCAGGTCCTGAAGCAGCAAAACAGCCCCAGACCATCACACTGCCACCACCATATTTTACTGTTGGTATGATGTTCTTTTTCTGAAATGCGGTGTTACTTTTACGCCAGATGTAATGGGACACAGACCTTCCAAAAAGTTCAACTTTTGTCTCGTCAGTCCACAGAATATTTTCCCAAAAGTCTTGGGGATCATCAAGATGTTTTCTGGCAAAAATGAGACGAGCCTTAATGTTCTTTTTGCTTAGCAGTGGTTTTCGTCTTGGAACTCTGCCATGCAGGCCATTTTTGCCCAGTCTCTTTCTTATGGTGGAGTCATGAACACTGACCTTAACTGAGGCAAGTGATGCCTGCAGTTCTTTAGATGTTGTTGTGGGGTCTTTTGTCACCTCTTGGATGAGTCGTCGCTGCGCTCTTGGGGTAATTTTGGTCGGCCGGCCACTCCTGGGAAAGTTCACCACTGTTCCGTGTTTTCGCCATTTGTGGATAATGGCTCTCACTGTGGTTCGCTGGAGTCCCAAAGTTTTAGAAATGGCTTCATAACCTTTTCCAGACTGACAGATTTCAATTACTTTTTTCTCATTTGTTCCTGAATTTGTTTGGATCTTGGCATGATGTGTGTAGCTTTTGAGGATCTTTTGGTCTACTTCACTTTGTCAGGTAGGTCCTATTTAAGTGATTTCTAGATTGGGAACAGGTGTGCAGTAATCAGGCCTGGGTGTGGCTACAGAAATTGAACTCAGGTGTGATCAACCACAGTTATGTTTTAACAGGAGCTGGGGGGCAAACACTTTTTCACACAGGGCCATGTAGCTTTGGATTTTGTTGTTCCTCATTAATAAAACCCTTCATTTAAAAACTGCATTTTGTGTTTACTTGTGTTATCTTTGACTAATGTTTAAATTTGTTTGATGATCTGAAACATTTAAGTGTGGAAAACATGCAAAAAAGTAAGAAATCAGGAAGGGAGCAAACACTGTTTCACACCACTGTATATACTGTTTTATTGATGAGGTGAATAACAACAAGAGTCTGTCAACTCTTGCTATATACATTTATTTTGTCTCCTTTTATAGATAGAACAGATTAGGGCTGCTCGATTATGGAAAAAATAATAGTAATAACAAAAACAATAAGACACAGAAAATTTGTGGAACATATGTACAATATATACAGTGGCTCGATGTGAAGAGCCTCAGGGACACCTGGGATTATTTTTCAAAAGCCTGGTTTGTGCCCTGCAGAGGTTGTTGCTGCAGCTAATAAGCTATTGAACAGGGTCCAGATTAAGTAAAACAGTGCTAGATTCAGAAATAAGTTTATGAAGTTGGAATTTAACGTATTCCTTTCTTTGGGGCGACAATCTCTGAAGGGAAGGAACCAGGTTTTTGAGGAATAATTCATCCTCTGAGGGGGGAGGTTGAGGGGCAGGAGGAGTCTGACGGAGGGATTCGAGGAGAAGCTGCTCGATCTGTGTCTGCATGTCTTGCTCACCCACCCTCCTGATTTTCTTCCTGGTCCTCCTCGTCACTGTATAAAATGGACACATCATATTTTGTGAAAGTACTGCATCCAATCAACGCAAAAGATGACAATATCCAAGTTAATATTTGTTAAACTATTGAAATCAGGTAACAGACAAAAAGACATGAGTGAAACATGAAAGGTAATCAATACAGTATTTGTCATAGTGTCACAGTACACTTAATGAAAAAAATATACTTCTACAATAAAAAATGCAATCCAACTTTTGTCATGTAGATACCGTTGGGTGGTCTTGCAGCAGCAGAGACAGCAGCAGGGACAGCAGCAGCAGGGGCAGCAGTAGCAACAGGGGGCAGCACCAGTAGGGGCAGTAGGAACAGGGGCAGTAGCTGTAGGGACAGCAGCAACAGGGTTAGGGTTAGGTTAGGGGATTGATGATGTCTTGTCAGACAAGTTTTCTGCTGTCCTATCGGACATACAGAAAGCACAGGCAGACACAGGGCCTCAACACCCCTTCCTTTTTATTTTGATTTTTATTTTGAAGACAGTACACAAACCAAGAGTTATGAGAAACTACGGCCCAGAATACCATCGATGGTAGACTGGGACCAAAAAAGGGGGCTTTCAACAACATATGTCTCCAGTTCAGGGAAGGCAGATAAAAGATGTTCCAATCAACTTCATTGAGACCGTTGGGTGCAAGAGTTTTTAATTTAGCTATCCAACGTCTCTCCACTGCCAGTCTCTGTGCTGTTGACCAGCTGATCCTTGACTCGAGGCCCGCAATTAATAAATTTTACACACCATGTGTACGAAAATGAACATAAAGTTTAGCATTATTGATTTCTCGACCAATATGGTACACGTGTTGTTTTAAGCGTTGAAGCAATGTGTGTTTCGTCTGTCCAACATATAGCTTTTCACACATTCTGCATTCAATGAAGTAAAGGAGATTTGATGACACCAGTTGGAATTGTTGCCAAACTGGAGCACTCAAGTCTGTGCAGTTATTCTTGACATATTTGGTCGATTTAAATTGGGCATGTTCAGGTGGTTGTGTTTTATTTTCCAATGAGGCATGTACCAGAAGATATTTTAAATAACTGTTGCGTTTAAAAGCCGAAATAAGTTTGAATTCCGACAGAGGTTGAAGAGCACCCTGTAGGTCTTTAAAGTGGGTTTTTGCCACTGAATTAAGTTTCAGTGAGGAAGCAGAAAAGGTCGAGAACAGATGGACCAGGTTTTTATTTTGTTCCTTTCTGTTTACTACCTGTCCTTCACGGAAACTATGTTGTACTTCCACTTTAAGAGAATGCAGAAAAGTCGTGCTGTAGCCTCTGGACCTGAGAGGGTTAAAGAGCATTGTAGTTGCCAGTTCAACATCGTCCAACCTTGTACATATTGTATGAAACCTTATCAACTGGGATTTAATGATGCCGTTGAAGGTATGTTTAGGATGGAAAGTTTTTTCATGTAACAAGGCGTGTGTATCTGTTGGTTTAAAATATACCCTGGTTCCCAGTGTCCACTTCTCTGCAGTTTCCTTAATGATGAAGACCCGTGTGTCCAAAAATTCAATTTTTTCAGTTTGTAAATTATACTTGATATGAATTGAATCATGGTGACCACTCAGGGTGCCGACAAATTGTTTAAAATCGGTGTCTGTATGAGTCCATACTCCAAAGATGTCATCCAGATACCTGCAATAAAACATTGGTAACTTGGGGCACTTGGGGAAGACGGTTCGCTGCTAGTTTGCCATATATAAATTGGCGTAGGCTGGGGCGAACTTCTTCCCCATGGCTGTCCCATGTACCTGTAGGTAATATTTGGAGTCAAATTCAAAATCATTTGTTGTCAAACTTATTTGTAAAAGCTGGAGAAGGGCGTCATGTGGTCTGTTTCGATCAGGATATTTTTGTAAGGTCTGTCTGATTGCTGTCAAAGCCAGCTGTGTATCTATGTTTGTGCATAAGGTGTCTATATGAACCGAGAAGAGCATTGCTCCCGGTGCAGTTTGGATGAAGTTGATCTTATTAACAAAGTCATAAGTATACTTGATGTAACTATTGTGTTTGTGACAAGGGATTCAAAAAATAATCAATATATTGAGCTACTCTACATGATTTACTACCA
>NC_065525.1:46579051-46598985 GCF_006386435.1 Epinephelus moara | reverse complement strand
TGTAAATTGCTCTTTGACACACAGACGAGAGGGTGCAGAGTGTTTGTCAAAGCCTCCTCCTCCTCCTGCTCCTCCCTGACAGGGGAAATTACAACGGCTGCTGAGCGGAGGAGCGCCCGTCTGGCCTCCTCTGTTAGAGATACTTGTAGACAGAATAAAGACTCTTTCTTTAAGAGGGGAAGCCAGTGTGTGTTTAAGTGTGTGTGTGTGTGTGTGTCTGTGTGTGTGTGTGTTTAAGTGTGTGTGTGTGTGTGTGTGTGTTCCAAGGCCAAAACACAGCAGCGCCGTACGTCGCACGTCAAAACAGCCGCCCCCATTATTTTCTATTTACAAACCCACACCGGCGGCAGCTCGACGCGCGGTGACGTGCCGCTCCGCGGCACTTTACGCTATTGTCCTATTTTTCCAGCGTCGCCGCCCTTGAAAAAGCGCTATTTTGTACTTCCCAGCTCCTGTAGTTAATTAATAACATAAAGACAACTACAAAAAGCAACGTACCGTCGTTGTCTAGTTGTTGTGGTCGTCCTGCATTGTGTGTTTTCTTCTTGCGTCTTCTTCCTCGTCTTTTGTTCTAATTGCCGGTTGGCAACCAGTACCGCCACCTAGCGGACTGGAGTGTGCAATAGAAATCCGGTTGATGCCCCACAGCGCGACGCTTTTTGTGTGTGTTGGGGGCGGCACTTGACTCGCGTCAATGACGCCGCCGTCATATGACGCCGCCAGTGTGTTTTGGCCTTAAGTGTCTGTGCGTGTGTGTTTTTTTTTTTGTGTGTGTGTGTGTGTGTGTTTCCTCCCAGATGTTACAGCGTACGTTTAACCCTCGGCCTGTCAGGACCGATTCACGTCTCTCTGAGAGTCATTTTTGTGGCTGTGCAGCAGCACCTGAACAGGTAGACGTGACCTGGACGGGCGGTCGGCAGATGTTCCTCAGAAACAGTGCGGCGCTTTCTTCCTCCATCAAACAGCAGCAGATCTGTGTGATTCTCCAGCACATCAAAGTGAATATGTAATTAACGTGCTGTAATTGCTGGCAGTCTCTCTTTTTATTCCAAGATGAAATGATGCTGAGTGCTCTCCCAAGCCAAGGTCAGAGGCCCGAGCCTATGCAGTACATATTTAATGCAGAGAGACTGGATCCTACTGTATTTTAAAAACCATCCTCAGCTGCTCATTTCAGCTGTCGGATAAATAACTCTCTGACTCTTTACTCTGCATTATTTATTCTCCTCTCAGTGTCGTTAACAAGATCGTTCAGTCCTCTCAGTGATTGTTCATTTCCTGCAGAGCCACCAGTAGCCAGACCACAACCAGAAAACACTTAACATTAAAGTGAATGGGCTACCTCTGCCTGGTGTGCTGACGTGGTTTCGTGGCTCATTCTTCATCTCGACATCTTTTCAGCGTCGTCGCCATGCTCTATAAACCTCGTCCCGACCGCCACTGGTACCAGCGCTCCCTGCAAACGCCATCACGGGCTCTCTGCACACTTCAAACGTATAAACTGAGGAGCGTTGAGCTTTACGAGTGGCCCCTGAGAATCCACGCAGGCTGAGACAAGACAGCATTGTTGGATGGAGAACACCCTAAAGTGGTGCGGTGGGAGATGGAGCTGGTTAAATTAGCGTCTCTGTGCCAATGATATCAGATGAAGCAGAGCTTTCAGGGCCTCGTCCGGTGCTAGCTACACGCATGACCTCATCAGCTGTGGCTCGGGCGGTTTGGCAGCGAGTGAGCGTGTATAAGCTGTGGCAGCAGATGACAGAGAACACAGCAGAGACATTGGTGCCGACACTGGCAGCGCTCTGATCCTTAAATGCTTTATTTGATAGAGTTAAGTCAACAGGAGTAATGCGCTGGAGTAATGCGCTGCAGTAATGCGCTGGACGCATCTCCTCTCAGAATCACACACATGATGTCAAACTGTTTGTTCACTTGTTTGAGACGCAGCATGGCAGCTTTGTGTCGAGCGACAGCAGTTTGGAAAACCTCAACGTTTTCTGCTCAGTGTGGCTCAAATACATAATCCACATTATAATAATATTAATTTAATCATCAAAGTCTTTTGTGATGATGAGATGACACACAGTGACCTCCCAACAAAACCCAGCTGTGAGCAATCAGTGACACTCAAAGAATAATCAAACAAAACTCAATAAAACACCTTTAATACGCTGAAAATGGCCGACGCAGAATAATAGTTACTCACATTGAACCCTCTGAACGGTCGTCACACGTGTCTCCTTTCAAAGGGAGCTCTTTATAGTCTATCAAACATTAGTTAAGTGTTACTGAATCAAACTCTGCACTTTGTTTTAAACATGGGGTGACACAGTGTGACACAGGTCAGAGGTCGCCAACCTTTAACATCATTTTTTTTATCTGTCTGGAGCTGCAGTACATATTTGTTCCTTATGATGAAGCTAACAGTCTATTAAATCTAAATTAGCCTATCATCATTATTAATCGTTGTAAATGAGCAGACATTGCTCAGCAGCGGGCTGTTCATGAATATTTGGTACTTTTAATTTTGCAGCTTTGGTGGTGAAAGAAATCAAATCTGTTTCTCATCTACAAATCTGTCCAAGCAACATTAGAGTCTTGATTTTCCTCTGATCCGAGCTCGGGAGACTCAAAGCTATTGAGATTCACAAAAGTGTAGGAAACAGCAGCAGGCTGTTCATGTGACATGTTTCAGTAGGCTGCAAAATTTCACAGCTGGAAAATGTAATAATCACTTTTGGTTTTTGATAAATGAAAATTAAAACATTAAAAATAATTGTTTAATTCTGTATATTTTTTGTCAAAGCTGCAGTGAGCCACAGGAGAGCAGATGAAGAGCTGCAGGTTGTGATGGTTTCTTTTCCACTGCCAACAGTAGATGATTCTGTTTTACTGGTGCGTCACATTCAGCGTCACAGACGGGTCAGAAAACAGGTTAGTGACCAGCAGAGAGCAGCATGGAGGTTACTTCTTTTATTATATCTCTCTAACCTGTTCAGTCACTCTCAGACAGACGGTATTTTGTGGCAGTGTGTTCGTTGTGTCTCGCCGGCTAAAAGGCTAAAATTTCCATCACTGCCAATCAAAACTGATCAGAGCCGGAGCCAGTAACCAGTGCAGAGTCATTTCACCCAGGACTGTAACCTTTCCCATTAAATAAATATGTCAGATGTTAGTTGTTTTTTGTCTGGTGTGAGAGGAGCTGTACTGAGGCTCAAAAATGTTTGGAAAAAAAAATCTAAGTTGTTAGAGTAAAAACCGAATTGTTTAACAGAGTCTATAATTCTACAACAGACAAAAAACAGATGAACAAAGTGATTAAAAAATTTCAGACCTGCACAGTGAGCTGACGGAGAACTCCTCATCCTGCTTTTATTTAACAGATTTTATTAATCAGCTGAAGGAAAGTTTCAAGGTAAATTACAGGATGTAGGACTGCCTCTAATTTAGCTGGTCTCTGAAGTCAAAGAAAAATGCTTTACTGACACAGTGATCAATTGTATATTAGTGACTCACCTGTGTGACTTCAGTCTGTTTTTCTCTGGTTCCTCGGCGGAGAACGAAGAATCCAAAAATGTAGAAAATCATTGATGAATTTGAGTGAACGACGGGGTTCAACTTTAAAACCAGCAAAACTACATTTAAAACATCAAACTCTCACAGCTGCTGCAGTTTAATCTGTAAAGTCTCATCGAGCCAGTCGGATCATCACCAAAAATCTGTCGTCATCATCTTGATGAAAGGTTGTTGGAAATACATTTTTTATCCTAACCCTGAAACAGTCAGATACAGTAATCTCCTTGTGTGTTTAATACAGCTGGTTGAGAGCTGTAGATTTGTGTCCTCCGTCTGTCAAGAACAGGGCACTGTTAGAAAAGAGATTTTTAATCTCAAGCTTTTTCTGGTTAAATACATAAAATAAATCAAACCCCAAATATATTTGTCAGAATAAAAACAAAAGGTTTTTAATTTTGGTGTCTTTGATTCTGAGAGGAGCTCCAGTGTTTCACAGCACTGAAAAAACCTGCAGCAGAACTCAGCGCTGCCTTTAAGTGCCGCAGTAAACGTGGGTGAAATGATGGACGTACAGTAAGCACACTGCTGCAGCCGCTCAAAGACGTGATGCACGTCAGCACAGAGCAATGTGACAGAAAACATCCCGTCCACGTCCCTGATGTGTCGCTGCCAGGGGACAATTAATAGCAGTTGCAAAGTATTTTCTGTCCCCATGTAGATCAACAATGTCTCGGGCACCCCATCCCCTCCCCCGTCTCCCAGAGGACTGTGGCCTGAGTCCTGCATGTCAGCCTCTTCACATAATGAGGAGACAGCGGGTGTCATGTCTGGACTTGGCAATCTGTTAGCGACATGAGAGTTAGAGTATTAAATGGACTAACTGCCGGCTTTACTGTCGAGGAACACCGGTGTCTGAGCCCAATGATTACCGCCGCCCCAAACAAAAATGACATTTGTCTGACAATAAAATTGGATACTAACCTGTCTGAAAGCCGTCTCCATTTGCCTAGAACAAACGTTGGCGTCAGCAAACAGTTTGACACACTTTCTCCCCTTGAATGCACAGAGAAGGCGAAGCCATCCTCTGGCTCACGGTAATGGCCCCTCATTGTTGGCCGCAGAGGATGTGGCGCTATTCATACCGGTGGATGATTGAAAAGAAAATTGAATCCCTTTTGATGTGATAAATGTGTCTATTACTGCATTTGCACACAAAATGTCGGTGGAAATTATAGTGGGGAGGCAGGGCTCACAGGAGAAAATACATAGGGATGGCATATTGGCTAGCTTTGATTGGAGCTGAAATATAAATATACTGTACCGGTGGATGTAATGAGTCCAAGCTCCCTGATTTTTCCACAGGAACTTCACAAATGAAAGGCCTTGAGAGCCCCAATTGTGAGACTATATAAAAAGGTTAAATGTCTGCATAGCTCTCCCTCTCTGTCTCTCCTCAGAGAGCTGTCTGATAAAGGACACCAACAACTGTTTGCCTCGTAATAAAAGGAAATTTTCTCCTTTCAAAAACTTGTGAAAGACAGCAAGAAGCTGCAGGAAGAAAGGAGCCACGGCAGTTTGTGTTGCAGCCTGAAGGACAAACTCGTTTCAGATGGTTAAGACAGTCGATGAAGAGCTGCGATGTTTATGTTTGTCACAATGTTCCCTCCATGTTCCTCCTGTCGCTCTGGAAACATCTGGAATCAGTTTTACATTTTATTCTTCTCAGTTCACCATCTGTGTCATTTCAGGTGTCTCGTCCACATATTTAAATATCATTATGATATTAATGTGACAGGTCTTTATGAGGAGACGTTTCCTCGAAATAACGAGTGCTGTGTTTAAATCAGAGCCAAGTCTCAACGGTTCCCTTCAGGATCATTTATTCTCCCTTTACATACGAAAACAGATCCATCTGTTTCAAAGGTTGTAAACGTCACTGCACTCGTACTTCCATGTGTCCTGTATGATGTCATAGATACAGCCAATAGAGGTCACTAGAGGGCGGAGTCAAAAGTTTCACACAATAACAAACAAGGTGATGGAGGAGGTCATAATAATGAACCTTTAAACAGAGGCAGTGTTGTAGACATGGTGGACTGTGCAGACATTAAATACATCCTGATGTGGACGGAGAATTATTTTCACTAGATTACCAAATTTATTATTTATATTAATCATTTCATTATCTTCCACCAATTTTTAAATGTCTGTCGTCTCCTGCGGTCGTATCTCTCTTGAACTACGCTACACCAGAGATAATGGATAAAGGAGATACCCCACCGTAGGCTTATCCAGTGTTAAGAAAACAGTTACTCTTCCTGTCTCCTAAGTGGGCGTGGTTAGCTCTCCCTCCAATCAGAGCCTGTTCTCCCTCAACCCCCCCAAGAGGAACTACTCTGTTTCGTCTGTAGCCCATTGTTTTCAGAAAATGTGAAGGCAGAGTACAGACAGGAGGCGCTATCTGTTTCTGTGTCCGATGCTGAGCATTAATGAGTCCTTAGCTGAAAGAGACAGAACAGCGACTGCCTACTAAGTCGGGCGGTGCTCTGACATGTTCTCCCTGTGTCAGCGTGGGTTTCCTCCAGGTGCTCTGACTCGTTTCCTGGTCCGAAAAACTTCATCTGGCCAAAAACTGTGACGTTAACTGACTTCAATAATAAAGAACAAGACAGAAATGTGACAAATGTTAAGATGTGCTGCTGATTTTGGAGAAATGTGAAGATTTTAAAAGATGAAATGTGCTGCAGAAATAAATATCTGAACACAATATGACACTGAAAATGAAAAACGGGAGCACACACACACACACACACACACACACACACACACACACACACTCTTCTTCCTCTGTGTTTTAATCCTCATTATTCCATCAGAAAGAGTCTTTGTTGATGTTAATGAAATTTTTTCCTTGAACGAGTCCTGAGTTCTTGAAACTTCTCAACATCTCTTTATAAAGAATTTATCAACAATTCACATTTTAAATCTGATCTCCTACAATTTTACAGACAGTTCATTAAATCCTACGACAGGAACAATCTGAGGTCACGGCGCTGAAAGATGGAGGTCATCCTTTATGTTGGACACGCCCACAGCACAGGCTCAGGTGACTCAGGAGGTGTATCAGACATTTTAGACACTGTCTTCACTTTTTCTTTTATGTTGCTTTAAACAAATAAATCTGTTTTCCTGTTTCACAAATCACATCCCCCAGTGATCCTCCATATACGTATCACTCTGACACCACAGCTTGTCACATTAAGAGGCGGTTTGGTGGTTATTTAAGGTACAAAAAAAGACCCCATGCGACCGTCGGCCGTATGTGGCGGTCTTGTTTAAAACTTGCTCTCTTCTGGTCATCTTTATTTGACACACATTTCCCAGATATGGGGCTGTGATATTCTCCTCCAGGTGTAATCTCAGGGGGGCTGGAGAGTGGAAAAAATTGACTTTCCCCTCGGAGATGAATACAGTATGTCTTCTTCTTCTTCTTCTTCTTCTTCTTCTTCTTCTTCGAACGGATGCTGCACATTTCATAACATATGATAGGCCACAAAAATCTATGAGACTGCCGGACGGTATCAGTTTGAAACACTGCAGGTAGCTACGTAATATAAGCTGCTGAAAGTCCTCGTCGGGCCGGAGAGGAGGTGGACTTTCACCAAGAAGCCTGCAGTTCACTTCCCGTGTGAATTATTTTGAAAAAGACTGTCTACATCTAATGAGCTGACACCAAACATATCCTGTGTAAGAGGAAGTTTATTCTGAAAAGACACGATGCATGTACCTGGTGTAAATTGCTACAGTGTCCCAGAAGGTCAACAGCAGACGCAGGAGGAGACCTAGTGCGTCATTCGTAGACGTCAAAGTTCACCGACAATAGTTGGGATCTTCCTGCAGGCCAACAGGGCGCCACCCAGAGGGGGTGCCAGAACTGACCCATGGCTAAGTCCCGCCCTCAAATGGGATGAGCCAATCACAGTGCGTATAGCCATTCCCATACACTGGGACATTCTCTGCCTGGACGTCCATTGAAATTCATTACAGAAAGTCAGTTTGTTGGGTTTTATGAGCTTTTTCTGAGATTTGAAGTTTAAAAATGGTCAAACGGTGTGCATGGGGTACATGCAACTCTGACACAAGGTATCCTGAGAGGCTGGGCGACCAGGTGTATTTTTTACACTTTAAACCACATCTCAACCGAGAAAAGTGTCTCCTTTGGATAAAGTTGTGTGGTAACGTTAGACCACAACATCAACTCAACGTGAATAAGATTAACAATGATGTCTACATCTGTTCTAAGGTAAGTCAACATTGTGTTTGAGGCAACATATTGTCACTTTGCTGGAAAGAAATATAAAGTTATCTTTAACATCTCTAGCTAACGTTAGCTAAAGTTAGCCTAACGTTAGCTCCTAGCTGCGTTGTTCATCATGTCACCTTGTTTGCTGGGAGTTCATTAGCCTATTTTGTTCTAGTTTTGTACTTTGGTGATCGTACATCATTGTTAGCTGTTGTCCAAAGGGCTCTAGTTAAGCTAACGTTAACTTCTGGAGCTTAGCTTCATTAACTTATCTGTAATGGCAGAGATAACAAAGGTTGGCAAACGTTATGCTGAATGATTCAGTGTAAATACTGTAGCACCAAACTAACGGAGAGACACTCTTGGTAAAGATGGTAAAAAGGCCGTTATCCTTTTCTCATATTCTGAGCCAAAAACCTTAACTTCAGTGGCACTTTAACTTGTTGTCTTTGATGGTGACGGCAACCAGATGCGGTTCACAAGCGTACACTGTGACCTGTAAATTTTGGCTTGTAATTTAAGCTTTTCATCGACCTTCTCAACAATAAAATGATGAATATATCCCTCCAATGCGTAGTTTAGGCCCTTTTGGTTACTTCTCAATGACATCTGATCGTTATGTCCCCAAAAGTCATCAACTGCCTCCTGTGAAATGCCGTGTACTGTGACACCTGCCATAGCGCCGGGCACTGAATGAGTGGAGGGGGGCGTGGCTTAGCCATAGGTCAATTGCAGCCCCTATTTTTTTTGACATTCAGAAAAGTTGACCAAACTGATCCACAGATCTAACGCTGATGGTCGGGCTGTAGTGGCACCTCCTCCGGTGCCAGAAGAAGCTCACCTACAGGGTGCTGGATGTTTTACGTCCGGCCCTGTCAGCAGGTCAGAGTTTTACCTTGTCAGTGAAATATCTCAGCAGTTATTGGATGGATGGCCGTGACATTTTGTGCCCAGAGGATGATTCACACTGACTCTTCCTCCAGAATAAAAGCATGAGGTCCACATTTACAGTTCAGAATGAATCAATTCTTTATCCAGAAATCTCAGAAAGCTTTGTAGCTGTTTCCATAAGAAGGAAAGTGAGGACACATGATCCTTTATCAGCAACAAAATATATTCTGTAAATAATGAAATCCTCTGCTCCTCTATTCTGCCTCCACTCATTTGATTTCCTCGTTCTGCTGAATAGACGCAGCTCCTGCTTCCAGCGCTTTAATGAGTCGCGTGAAAAAGACTCATAGTCGAGATAATGTCAAGAAGTCAAGCGAAACTCCAGCAACATTAACTCAGTTTTGATACTCTTTCATGCTGTCTTCAACACAACTGGTACTTTGTTGATCCTTTCATAAATGATTAATTTTCAAGGCTCAAAGGCCCAAATGTTAATGTCTTCATTCTTGGTGTGAACAATGAGGACGAAGAGCAGAGAAAGAGGAGCCAGACATACAGTAAGTGAATCTGTCTGAAAAGTGTCAGAATAGTGTATGTATGGATGCCTGGCTCATTGTGTGTGTCATCTCTTTTTCAACGAGCCCTCTCGTTCAGCTGTACTTGAGAGGTACATGCACTAACACAAACACTGACTCCACTACTCCATTCTACCGCCTGACCCTTACATTTTTAATCGAGACACTCATCTCTCTTTCAATACACAACATCTTTGATGATGAGACGCTCTTTGATGGCAAGTGAATTTCATTTTCGTCTAAAAGCTTGCAAAGTATTCGGTTCAAGACGATCACCACATTCGTGACTTCTAGGCAATTACTGTAATGATGCAAAATGGTAAACATTGGCCCAACATCTAAATAATTTAACAGGCTGAAAACATGCTGCTCCAATGTTTATGAGATTCATTTAGTGTTTACACAGTGATCCTGGTGAAATGTTCCATGGCATTGAGCGAGCATGAAAGGTCATGTTTGAATGAACTCACTCTATGATATTTAAATGGCTCCTGCAGATTACACGCCGACTCCGCTCAGACAATAGACTCCACCCATTTCAAGTCTTTGCTGCTGCAGCCAAATGAAATGCATCTGAAAATTATTTACAGAATCTCAGAGTCCTCTCGTTCGGCCTGATTTCTGTCCTGTGTTCACTTTGGAGCCTGAATCGAGTTCAGTAAAGTAAACTGAGATCTGAATCCTTGGTGCGGCCCGTGGGACTGTGCCGCAGTGATGTTTGCAGTGTGTCAGAACAGTGCGGTGGGGCGGCGAGTATCAGAGCTGTGCTGAAATTAACTCCATGTTTGGAAAGAGAAAACGCTGAGCTCCATTTGGACTCGTGTGCCACATCTTTGTGGCTGACTTATGTCTGTTTGAATGCATTACAGACATCCCATAATGAAAATTTAATTAATTGCAGCTTTTTATTCTCGTGTTGCGATTCACTGGACACTTGAAGAATGTTGAATGAAGTAGTAATTTCAAGTGCGGTTGAATTTTTTTTATTTTTATTATTTTCAGGGACTTATTTACATCTTTCAGTAAATTTTGAGTTTCACTTCATTATAAAGTAAAGTTCCCTTCGGAGGCATTTTTCTATTAGCTGAGCCTCTGATGGAGCATAATACATGATTAAATACGTAAGTACAGAAAAGTGAAAGAGGTTTACTGAAGCACAAACTTCACTTCATCATCAGGCCTCATTACACAGCTTCAACATCAACATTTGTTTCTCCCACTAACGACGCTCACATGCTCAAATATTCTGGGTTTTTCCCCTTATTCCAAAAAGACAATGTTTCCAGTAAAGTTCATTTATGCTCAGTGTTGGATACAGAGACACACTCGTGTTCATTTGGTCTGTATTTGTGCACAGTTTGTGGAAACTCAAAGGCTCATTTATTCTCCCTGTACGTATGAAAACCGATCAGTGTGTTTCAAACGTCACTGCCCTCATACTTCCATGTGTCTTTAATGACGTCACAGCCAACAGGTGACACTTAAAGTAAGTAAGTAAGTAAAATGTATTTGTATAGCACTTCTCACAGAGAGAACTCACAAAGTGCTTCACAGGATTAAAATACAACCAAAAATACATACATCCAAACATACAGAGACACAAAATGAAACAGCAGCAGTTGTTGCAAAACTAAATCACTTAAGACAAGTTGAAGAATGCCTGCCTATACAGGTAGGGAAGGTGCTTCTTAAAAACTTCGACAGATGCTGCGGCTCTCAGATCCTGTGGGAGGGCGTTCCACAATCTGGGCGCAATGGACTCAAAGGCCCGGTCACCTCTAGTTCTGAGCCTAGTGTGAGGAACTGCCAACAGGCCACGATCGGCCGACCTAAGTGTCCTACTAGGAACATATACATGCAGCAGGTCAGACAGATACTCAGGTGCCTGACCATGAAGGGCTCTATATGTTAAAACAAGGATTTTGAACTGGATCCTAAAGCTGACAGGAAGCCAGTGTAGGGAGGCCAGGACAGGAGTAATGTGGCAGTTTTTGGGTGATTTGGTGAACAGCCTGGCAGCGGCATTCTGCACCAGCTGAAGACGATCTACAGAAATTTTACTGAGACACATGAAAAGAGAGTTGCAGTAATCCAGACGTGATGACACAAAGGCATGAATGATCATTTCCAGTTCAGCATGTGATACAACAGATCTCAGTTTTGCAGTGTTTATAAGGTGGAAAAAGCATGTACGGGTCAACACATGGATGTGTTTATCAAAGTGCATGGCCTGGTCAAAAATAACTCTGAGATTTCTCAGGTTAGAGCGGATATTTGAATTCAGGGACCCAATACAGCTCGCCACCCTAGAAGCAGTACAGTCAGGAGCGACAATAAGGACCTCGGTCTTTGCAGCGTTAAGCTGGAGGAAACTGTTGACCATCCAGTCATTAATTGCAGACAAACAGTCATGCAGTACATTCAGACATTCGGTCCTGTCAGGATTAAAGGAAAAATACAGCTGAATATCATCTGCGTACATATGATATGATACACCCTCAAACCTGCTGATAATGATTCCAAGAGGAAGCATATACAGAGCAAACAAATTGGACCCAAATTCAATCTTTTCACTCTGTTGTCATATACATACACACACACACACACACACCCCAAATACACACACATGCACAAACAGGACCTATACATGCACTTGAACCAGTGACCCTCCGCCTCCCAAGCCAAGTCTCTATGGACTGAGCTACTGCTGCCCAAACTGACGCTAGGATCGATCTTCAAAATGAAAATGTTGCATTGAGAGTATCGATCTGTCCCCCTACTGTAGACAGCTGTGGTCTGTGAGGACATTAAATACATCATGACACGTGGACGGAGAATTCTTTTCACTTCATGTACTATTCATTAGCAATTTGTTCCGTTCCATCATTTGTTAAAAGTCTTTGTTTCCTCCTACAGTCATACCTCGCTCGAACTACACCACGCTGCCTCCATGAGCTCCAGTTGTTCTGCTCCGTTTAATCTGCATCTCTATGCTTTCAGAAAACTTGCACAAATAGAGATGAAATGAACGCAGAGTGCAGACAGAAGGCTCCGTCCGTCTTTGTCTCCATATGTAACGCTGAGCATTAATTAGCCCTATGGATACTGATGAACCGTCGGCAGTGAAATACGACTGTAGGAGACAATGAAGAGATTTAAACAATGGTGGAAAAGAACAAATCAGAAAAAAAATAAATTCTCCCTCTACGTGTTAGTATATATTTAATGACCTCACAGACCTACAACGCCGCCTCTGTTTAAATGTAAAACATTACGACCTGTTGACTCCGCCCTCTAGTGCCATCTATTGACTGTATCTATGATATCATGAAGGACACATGGCAGTCTGAGGGCAGCGACATTTACAACGTTTGAAACGGACAGATCTGTTTTCATATGTTAAGCAAGTATGAATGAATCTTAAGCTGCTTCAGGACGGAGTTGTGATATTTGATCAGATCCTTAAAGCTTCGGATCTCTGAGTCTTTAATCGTGTTTAAAAGCAGGTGTGTTTTTGTTCTTCCAGCAGAACTGTGGGCTGTTTTCTTTTGGAAATACATTCTTGTGTCAGTCTCACAAACTGTTGGCAAGCTGGTTTGTGCACAAAGCATGAAGACAACACACATTCTGTAAACACGTCGAAAGAAAGGTCGAATGATGTCAACATTATCCCACGTCTTCATCAGGAAAAGGCTTGATTCAGAATATGTAAACAGAAGATGCTGCTGACATGACCACGTGTACCTGCTGCAGAGCTCCAACCGGCAGAGGTTAATGTGTAAACTCAGGGCGAAGATGTCCAAAGGAACATTGTCCCCTGATAAGCAGGCTGGACTGCTGAGTCACTGGACACACAAGTGGACACTCTCAGTGACCTGCAGATCCCAGCCATGTCTCTGGAATAGTTCTGACAAAGCAGGTCTTTGAGTCCTCTTGTGGATTTTATCGCCATCATCAAGACAGAGATTAAACCTTCATTCAACATTCCAGAGTTCTGACCCGTGTGGTCCACGTGTGGAGGATGTTTTAATGTCTCTGGACAGAGAAGGACTGTTCTGACAAGTTCTGGACCTGAAACTTTGTGAAGGAGAAATTTCTTAAGACTTTAAATCAGCTGAGCTGAAAATGGACAGCGTGTCATCTGGTGACCAGCTTCTCCATGTGGACCTCCTCATTGATGAGCAGGAACCTCGGAGAGGAATCCTGGAGCTCCTCAGCCGACTCCGTCCTCACTGGAAGGCACAGGACATTCAGATGAAGGCAAGTCAACGGTTGTGTCTCATGTCTCTGCAGCGTGTCCTCATACTACGAATTAGCATCCCACTAATGATGTTAAATACTCATCATAAAGTTACGCAGTTCAGGTTTAGGAAAGGAAACATGGTTGGGTGTCTTTAGGTTCAGGCGAGTAAAGTTTCGTTTGTGAAGTCTATTAAAGGAAACATGGAGACGATGTACCTTACAGTGACTCAGCGTTCACACAGTCCTGAACTCCTGTCTCTTCAGGTAAAGTCCCATCAACCACCCCAACCTTCCTCCTTCCTGTACCGCTTCATACTCCCGTTGGTGCATTGTTCACGTGATCACAGCCTTCCCACACACGTGGGTTTTACACGTTGTACTGGCTCATGATTACGTGGGATATGTACAAATGTTGGTGCATCACTTTTGATAGGAAAATAAACAGACAAATGAATGTTGATAAATCTTGGAGGGAATCCAGACGATGAATCGATGAAATCCTCCAGGCTTTTCTTTTACGTTTCAGCCTAAACTGCCTGATTTCATGCAGCTTTTCTGAAACATTTCGGTGCTTGTTGTGATGTTTTGGGCGTTTGTTTTCCAAGAAACTGCAGAAGCAGCTTGAAATAGCAATTTCTTTTTTTGTGGGTAAAATTGATTAAAAATCAAAGATAAATTCTTCAAGTGAGAATAAAACCACACTCTTCTGAGTCTGTGAATAATACTACACTATGTTTACCACTAACCTGCATATTTCTGAGTCTGTAGTCTGTCCAGGTGCGTCTTTGTGGAAAAGTGTTTTGTCAGTCGATCTTTGTGTCCCATCACAACATGGCACACGGTGCAGAACAATTTACCCTTACCTTTGTGCAGAACATCAGGGGATTGTTATGCGCCGTCTTTAAAGGTATTTTTTGTTGGTAACTGTGGGACGTCAGCATGTCTGGATCGTCAGGTGAGTTTGGTGACGTTGTGCGGGTGACTGCGGTTATTCGTAAAACTTCCGGCAAGTTACAATGAATGGTTAAACTTGTGGAAAAGTTGGAGTGATTGGACAAAGAAATTGCAAGGTCGTGCAGAATTGGTTGGGTTTGCATTAAATGTTGTGTTTGTGACATGGGCACATCCTGGAGAGAATAAAGAGTGAGCATGTACGCAGGATTTTTAAACACGGGACGACTCAATAGAAATAGGCGAAAGACTCCGCTGCATTGTCAGTAGATCAGAGCGGCTCTGCAGCAGACGAACATGTCTCTGTCTGTTTTTTACTGGTGTGTCACGTTCAATGTCACAGACGGGCTAGAAAACAGAAAGCAGCATGGAGGCCGGTGAAAATGATGCGGTGTTTACTTCCTCCTTTTATATCTTTTACTTAGTCCGTCTCTCTTTCAAACTCAGTGCAGACTAATCTGGATCCATGTTTTGATGCTGCTTGGACGGAGATGGACGGTATTGTGTAGCAGTGCATTTCATCGGTAAAGGGGCTAAAGTTAGCACGCTGTGCTTACATCACTGCCAATCAGAGCCGGAGCCGATGAATATCCATGACTACTGCAGAGTCATCTGACCCAGGTGTGAATGCTGATTGTTACATTTCCCACTAAAAGCCAGACTTTGTGCAGTGGGAGGGGCTTAAATGTTTAGCACTACCTGTTCATGTATCTCTGTTGAATGTCTGAAGCTTTGCAGTTCAGATAAACTTCATTTCCTGTGACTTGACTTCACATTGAACCTGTGTTCACCTTGTGTTAAACTGACGGAGCGTTAGACATTGTATCATCCCTGAGGGGGGCTAAAGCTTCTCTCCTGTGGACAAGAAAGGTCAGAGTTCAGGGTTCATGTTTTGGGGGTTTTGTTCTTCCATCAGACAAACACTGACTGAGTTTAACTCCAACATGGGAATGTTTGACAGACTCTAAACTTCACTGTGCCCAGTGTTTACCAGCCTGGTCTGGTCTGGTCTGGTCTGGTCTGGTCTGGTCTGACTTGGTCTGGTCTGGTCTGGTCTGGTTTGGCTTGGTCTGGTCTGGTCTGGTCTGGCTTGGTCTGGTCTGGTCTGGTCTGGTCTGGTCTGGTCTGGTCTGGTCTGGCTTGGCTTGGCTTGGCTCGGTTTTCTTTGGTTTGGTTTGAGCCGTCAGCCCAGCAGGGATCTGCGTCTCCATGACAACAGGTCTACCTGTTGAAGGTGTGTCTTTACCTGATGAAAGCAGCGGGCTGATCCACGGCTAAAGTCCCTGTTATTGTTGCTGCAGGTGTTTTTCCATCACACAGCAGGGCAGGTTAAAGAAGTTTACCTGTTGGAGGTGAGCTGTTTGTCTGCAGCTCTTCATCATCATCATCATCATCATCATCATCTCCTCACTGTAGCTGTTTCTGATTTCACTCTTCCTCCCTGCCGTATTATTAGACTCAGGTGCTGTCAGAGTTTTGCTAATTCAGTGATGAACACATTTCACCAGTGTTCTTCCTGTAGATTCGTCACAATAAAAGTCTCCTGTTATTTTGTTACGTAAAAACTTTTATCGTGAAGCAGCAGAATAAGGAAATGTTGAGTTTTTGACTGATAGCGAACATGAGCCAGTAAAAACAGGATGCAAACCACAGAGCGTCAGTCAGAAGCTACAGACGTACTGAGAGCTGAACTTTAAAGACACCTGTCTCTCTGGTCTCCTGCAGACAGAGGGGAGGAGAGTCTGCAACACACACAGCTAGTTTCAGAAGGGGGGTCATTGGGGGTCGGCTGTGGTCGGCAACACGTCATCACTTCCTGCGCGAGGGTGGGTGGCCCGGCTTTAGGACCTACACTGGAGAAGGTCCATCTCTGGAGCAGCTCAGCGTGGCACGACGTGTCTAAACTGGCGATGGAAACACAAGTCAGTGCAGCATGACTCGACTCAGTGGCCAAACGTGACCGTGGAAGAGGTCCAGTTGTCACCGCATCATGAGTGTCACTGTGACTTGTGTAAATATTTTCCGTCCAGCTGTGTGTGTTTAGTGTCTGCAGCCAGAAACTACAGCTGATAAGTTACAGCAACACTACATCTGATTTTTATCTCCCTGCTGTCATTTTCATGTTGAGTGTAGAATTAATGTGAGGTTCATGTGTTCACCGGGGACGTGAAGCTGAAGCCTTTTGTATTACTGCAGCTGAAGCAGTTTCACAGAGCGATTTCCCTCGTGGCTGCCGTCCAGTAAAGTGAGACTTGTCTCAGTATTACTGAGGTGGTATTTTACACACTGAGATTGCTGTGATATAAAAGTGAAGGTGGCTGCAGAGCAGACAGAACATATTGTCTCTGTAATTTCATTTTACAGCTCCATGCTCTCTTTTTCCTGCTGTAACTGAACAGAGGAGGCTGAACGCTGCCTCTCTGTCTGTCTGTCTGTCTGTCTGTCTGTCAGAGTTCTGTAAGGATGAACTTGTGTTGTCTTGTTTGAATAATCTTTATTGGGACTTCTGTGCTGACGTTCAGCTCCACATCGTGGTGGCTCAGTTGATCTAATCAGTGTGCACAGAAAAGCAGCAGGTTCTGAATATGTGAAAGGTTTATTTAACCTGAAGTGTGAGTGAAGAAAACCAGCTCTCTCTTCAGCTGAAGTAAAGCCACGCCTGACAGAGGAACTCACCAAGAGCCAGATACTGAAACTCTGTGTGGACTCATGACTCAAACTGTGAGTACACACCAAGACAGAAATGTGCCAACGCTTTGTTTTGGTCACATTTATAAAGACGTATTTATGTTTGATTCTGTTTTCTAAACCTGAGTCACTGTGGCGCTGTTCATTCTGACAGCTAATTTAGATTTAGTCTGAGTCTTGAGTCTAAAATGTTTATTAGTTTTAGTCACATTTTATCCTTCATTGTTTTAGTTGATGAAAATTCAAAACAATTATGTCTGTTTTCGTCAATGACTGTGTCACATGGAGAAGGTTCTCCAACAGTCCAGAGCAGCTGTCAGTACACACAGCTGTAGATAACTGCAGCATCCTCAACACTAATTCATCACATTTCTACAAACCATCATGCCGGTAAAATCTCAGTCATCATCAGTATTAAACATCAGAAGGACGATCAGTGATTCCTTCATGTTCACACTGAGTTTACAGAGAGCTCCACAGGATCAAATGAAACCATCACATACAGACAGGTCAATTGAAATCATGCTGACATTTAAATAAATGATTTTGGATCAACTTTATAAATGTTCCTTTGACATTTTACAGAATGCTGTGTTAGCTGCAGAAATAATAAACCAATCAGTGAAGTTGTCAAACCACCAGAAATCAATGTTTCCTGTCTCTCAGCTAATATTTAATCTCCTCCTCCTCCTCCTCCTCCTCACCTGCAGCTGTCTCAGGTAAAAGTGTGTGTACACCTGGTCTGAAGAACACCTGAGGTGTGTGACAGTGTGACATTCACGTAATATAGTAAACAGGCTCACGGCGCTGATGACAGATCGGACGTGTGCAGCAACTGTGTTGAATGAAGAAGAGAGAAGATGGTGTTATCTCAGAGTTTCTCCTCCTCTGTGTCGCTGCATCACGTCCGTCTGTGCCAAAGACAGTGTGAAAGTCGAGAGTGCTCACTCTGCAGGAAAATCTGGAGACCAAAACATCCCAGGGTTGAGTTCACTGTACAGCACTGACTCACAATAAAAACACTGCTGGACTTGAAACACTCTGAGCTGACTGAGGAGTCTCTGACTGATGATTTCACTCTCTGCCTTTAAAGCTTTGTGTCTTCAGTAGGAACCAATGTGTCGGGAGACGAGAGCCAAAGTTCGGGGACATCATTAAGAGACGGACTCACACATCGTTGGTCTTTTGTTGACAGTAACAGAAATGTAGAATATCACCAGCTGAGTGCTTTAATATGGAAACTTCTGACCTGCTGACGAGACATGTTTTCATTTTTCAAAATAAAAGCACTCTGTGGAGTCGATAAATTAAAAGCACACACGGTAAATATGAGACTGTATAGAAATAAAGAGTAAAGAAAAGAAAAGCGAGATGAGAGACAACAACAGCAGAGGGTTTAGTTTATTTGAACCCAGAGAACAGAAGCGTGGTGCGTTCAGGTCCCATGTGCAAACACAAGGTCCAATCTGTGAGAGAAATAGGGTTTCTGTTTGTAAGGTGACGGCACTCTGGGCTGGTGACCTCTCCATCTGCACCAGGTCCAGTAATGTACACAGACCACTACATGTTTCCCCTCAGTCCCTTTAATGATGGATTGTGTTCAGTCTACACACACACACACACACACACACACACACACACACACACACACACACACACACCTCCTCCTGTTACACCTGTGATATTAACTGTCTACTGCTTCACCTCTGTATCGGCAGGTGTGGCTTCAGTATTTGTGGGGACATATGGGCAGCGGGGCGTTTGGGGCTCCTTCGTCTGAAACATTTGAACATCAAACACTTGATTTCACTTCACTTCTTTCATTTATTTTTCTCCTGCTTTCATGTTTTTTTTGAGGGGGACTTTTTAAATATTGACGGGGACGTGTCTCTTGTGTCCCCCACAAAGTCTGCACTTGTTTTATGATCTGTCATACATCTCTTGTTTTTATTTCTTCATGTGACAAATTTTCAATTAGTTTTCTGAGGAAATCTGAGTTTCACATCCATATTAACCTGAAAAATAAAAACCTAAGGAAAACAAGAGAAACAAGACAGGAATTATAAGGGGAGCATCTTATCTCCTATTCTGTTTAATTTCTACTGAACGAGTTATCTAAACAGTTAAACTCCTATAAAACACATACAATACAAAAAACCAACAAACACAATAAAAAAAATAAATAGTCTAGTGACCTATTTTTAAAAGGCACTTATACCAGTGCTCCCAAAGCTGCGACGTGCAGCGTGTGGCACTGTACACAATGTTTACTAGAACCAAAACAATTTTATATCCAACATCAGAGGCCGACCTGAGGATCTGCAGGGCCTGTTGTTAATCTGCATTTCTCTGTGCACAGAAATGACTTCAGGAAATTCTCTAAATAAATAGTTTTTGTTTTTAAATGACAGGAACTGAATAATATCAAATGAAACACAGAAGCTTTCATGTAAAGATCAGATCTGGAAAGCAGAGAGGAAAAGAATGTGACAATAATGTCAGAGGGAAAATATCCAAGTGTCCTCTTTATAAATACTTGATCAGATGTCGAGGTGGCTGTTTGTTCACTTTATATCTGTGTGATGGAGGGATGGTGCGTTCAGGGCTCAGAGGGGTGTTATGTTCAGGGCCCATGTCAATCAATCAATCAATTTTATTTATAAAGCCCAATATCACAAATCACAATTTGCCTCACAGGGCTTTACAGCATACGACATCCCTCTGTCCTTATGACCCTCACAGCTGATCAGGAAAAACTCCCCAAAAAA
>NC_065525.1:46557017-46572257 GCF_006386435.1 Epinephelus moara | reverse complement strand
GCTGTACGTCCGTCTCTGTCCTCTACCTGCAGCTGTACGTCCGTCTCTGTCCTCTACCTGCTGCTGTACGTCCGCCTTTGTCCTCTACCTGCAGCTGTACGTCTGTCTCTGTCCTCTACCTGCTGCTGTACGTCCGTCTCTGTCCTCTACCTGCTGCTGTACGTCCGTCTCTGTCCTCTACCTGCTGCTGTACGTCTGTCTCTGTCCTCTACCTGCAGCTGTACGTCTGTCTCTGTCCTCTAACTGCTGCTGTACGTCTGTCAGAACACAGATGAGCAATATTTGCTGAAAGATCCGTCCGTTCTTTTTTCTGCAGTCGTGTGTCTTTAATGAAATTTTGGGTCAACGAGCCGTGACGGCGGTAAATTAGCAGCTTGTAAATGGATCCGGTACCAAAAGAGTCCTGAAAGCAAACATGTTGCATTTATTTACCTCTGAAGCTTCGAGTGGAACCGTGTTTACTGTGATTGATCCAAGATGGTCGAGGATAAACAGGAAGTGAGACTCAGAGGAGGAACATTTCTCTGACACAGTAAGATATGACTGTCTGTAACTGTAACACAAGAAGCGTCTTGTTTTTGACGCTTAGTCGTTTCATCACAGTGTCATCATCTGTAAACAGACGCAGAAGCACCTCTTAATGCTTTTGTAGAGAATCAGTGTCTGACTTCCTGTCTGACTTCCTGTCCCTCCAGACATTCACAGAGGGCATCACCAACCAGCTGATCGGCTGCTACGTGGCGCCTCTGCAGGAGCCCGGCTGCGTTCTGGTGCGACTGTACGGCAGAATGACGGAGCTCTACGTCAACAGGGACCGGGAGGTGGAGATGTTCCAGGTCCTCCACGCCCACGGGTGTGGTCCCCAGATCTACTGCAGCTTCCAGAACGGCATCTGCTACGAGTTTGTGAGAGGGACGGTCCTGGACGATGATCTGCTGCGGCAGCCGTCCATCTACAGGTCAGTGCCAGAACAGCTTTCAGATTCACTCTGGATCAGAGACTGTGAGCTGAGTGTGTGTGAGCTGAGAGTGTGTGGGCTGAGAGTGTGTGAGCTGAGAGTGTGTGAGCTGAGAGTGTGTGAGCTGAGAGTGTGTGTGAGCTGAGAGTGTGTGTGAGCTGAGAGTGTGTGACCTGAGAGTGTGTGTGAGCTGAGAGTGTGTGTGAGCTGAGTGTGTGTGAGCTGAGAGTGTGTGAGCTGAGAGTGTGTGACCTGAGAGATAACCAGTTAAGGAAACAGTACCACTGGCAGCCTCTAGAGGGCACTGAAAGGATACACTCTGTGGTGACACTTTCGTACAGTGATGCCAGAGTGATGCCATCGCGACGTGCGTGTTTCCCCAAGTGTCTATTTTTTTAGGGCATGATGGCTGCGCCTTGAGATCAACAGTTCAACTTTGGGACGTAGCAGTGCACATCGTATGTCATGTGACAAGGACCAACCACAATCACAGCCAACAAATATCTTTCCCTTCTTCAGTAAATATAAGTGACTGCAGTACGAGGGAACCAGACAGCCCTGACTACCAGCCGGGTCAGAAAACATTCTGTTGCTGCTGTTACACAGGTTAGACCTGATGCTGCTGCTGTGACACCTGGAGCTGGGGTGTGTGTGCTGACCACTACAGCCGCCGTCTGAAGGCCCGCCTCCTGAGATGCTGTGGTCTCTCTTCTCAGGGACGTAGTCCGAAGCAGCGGGGAGGGAGGTGAAGGGAGTGAAGTGAAGGGAGGGAGGTGAAGGGAGGGAAGTGAAGGGAGGGAGGTGAAGGAGTGAGGTGAAGGGAACCTGGCGGGGGGAGCGTTTGGCGACTAGCAGCTAATTCTTGTCTCATCTGTGGTGTGAGAGAATAAGATGATATAAATTAATGTATGGAAACACTGAGTTAAAAACGTGTGTTTATGCCCGTGGTCGTCTGGTGGGAGGAGCTTAGAAGAGAGAAGATAGAGCTGCAGGAGGAGGGATTTATTATCTACACGTTTTAATTTTCCAAGTAAAAGCCCCCGGATGAAAAAACTCTAATTAAAATCATGTGAAAACAAGTAAAAGAAATGTGATCACAAAAGCAAGACAATCTGAGCGTTCACTAACGCTCTGCACTGTTTACAATATGGATTTATTTCATTATTTTGTTGTAAATATTTTATTCCTTCAGCTGTCTGTTCATATTTCTGTTGTAACAAACAAACACTCATCAGTTCAATCAGTTCATATTACATCATCATATGAAAACAATGTGCTCAGTCAGAGTCCGAATAAATTTATGAAATGGCCCAAAAATGAGCAGACATGAAAAAGTTTTCAGAAGTAACTTACGTAAGAAATGACCAGAAAAGTAAAAGTGAAAAGCCAAAATCCCCCCAAAATTACCCTTATTTAATTCTAAAAATTAAATAAGATAATATCTATATCTGTTTTCTGTAACACAGTTTTAAATATTTATGCAGAACTTCACATTTCCACAGTTTTTTGATAAAAAACGAACAAACATTTTTCCAGGACTTGATCGTTTCAGGTTTTTAAACACAGCACAAGAAAACCAGCTGCTTTTGTGAAGGCTGATCACATGATGTCATCAGTGTCACAGACAGATCAATAATTTATTTCAGGTCCATTTTGGCTCAAACTGTGAATTCAGCAGAAAATTAAAAAACTTAGACTGTTTTCTATGAAAACAGTCGCTGGAGGCTGGAGGCTATGTGTGTGTGTGTGTGTGTGTGTGTGTGTGTGTGTGTGTGTGTTGTAATTGTGCTGATGCAGGTGTTTTGTAAATGATTGAAGTCATGTTTCATGTTGAGCGATGTTGTGATGTCATGGCCCCGGGTTCATTCATCACCGTGGTGATAAGAGGCCGGCGTCATTATTCTCGCTGCAGGACAGACGGACACAACGCAGGCTCAACATCCAGGGCCACGATACACATCAATCAGCCTCGCTGTGCGGGGAATACCCACCAAACTTTATGTCACTGCTCAGATGCACTCAAGTAGTCAAAAGGTCAGCGCAGCAACAAGGCCCATTTTTTGAAGAGAAGAACAAGATAAGAGCGCTAAATGGAAGGGAGTCGTCTCTCTGCTCTGATAATGGTTGTTTGTGCAATAACAGCGTCAGCCAGGCTCATCGCACAAAATGTTTTCTGTCCGCAGATTGATCGCAGCAGAGATGGGGAGAATCCACTCCATCCAGCCAAAGTGTGGTCGAACTGTTGAACCTTTTCTCTGGACCAAAATGTCTCACTTTCTCACACTGGTGAAGAACAGCAGTGGCGGCGGCGGCGGCGGCCTGGCTGAGCAGCGCTGCACAAACAGGTACAACTCTTAAGAAAATCTATGTATGTGAGATATCATACATCAGCAATCAGCATGTTTCCTTCCTGCACACACATGAGCAAGTGAAGACTAACCTTCTTGCTCAAGAGCACCTCGGCAGTAGCTTCACTCAACCAAACTGCTGCCCAGTTTTTTTTACGTCCCCACACTGGCATAGCAGTGACCAGAGGAATTATGTTTTCAGGTCCGTGCTGCCCGTCCTCGTAAACATGATATCTCAAGAACACCTCAGGGGAATTTCTTTAATTTGGCACAAATGTCCACTTGGACTCAACGATGAGCTGATTAGATTTTGGATTTTTTAGGTCAAAAGTCAAGGTCACTGTGATCTCATCTGCCTCATTTTTGTGAATGCAATATCTCATGAACACCGATATAGAATGTTTTCAAATTTGGCACAAACGTTCACTCGGACTCAATGATGAACAGGTGGATTTTGGTGGTCAAAGGCAGTGTTGGGAACGTTACTTTAAAAAAGTAATTAGTTATAGTTACTCGTTACTTTCCCCAAAAAGTAACTGAGTTAGTAACTGAGTTACTGCACTATAGAAGTAACTAATTACCTGGAAAAGTAACCATAGCATTACATTTTTATAAAATGCTCAAATATGTCAGATTGTATGTAATGAAACTCAACACTGAATATGTTACATGAATGAAACTGACACTTAATAGAAAAAATCATTATTATAACACGTTGTACACTTCTCTGCACTACACTGCATTGTTGTGTGTGTGTGTGTGTGTGTGTGTGTGTGTGTGTAAGAACCTTGATTAATCACGCAATTTAAATGTGAAAAGTCTGATTGACTGACCGCCACCTGTGTGTATGTGACAGCACACGTGTTACCGGTTATAACTGAGTCAGCGACCCGCTGACAGCACACGTGTTACCGGTTATAACTGAGTCAGCGACCCGCTGACAACACACGTGTTACCGGTTATAACTGAGTCAGCGACCCGCTGACAGCACACTTACCGGTTATAACTGAGTCAGCGACCCGCTGACAGCACACGTGTTACCGGTTATAACTGAGTCAGTGTTGGGAGGAAACTTCAGAGTTAAAAACATCAGGAGCTGATTTCCTTTTTAGATTCTCTGACAGAAACCAGCTGTGTCTTTATTTCTGAGGCAGCACCACTGATGTCTTATCATCTGCTCCTTTCTGACCGTAACATTGTCTGTTAAGTAACTGAACGTTCCCACTCTGACCTCTGTGACCATGGGGGCCGTCACTGTGAGCTGTCATTGGTCAGAGGGACGAGGCGGAGGAGTGGCCTCTGTGGCGTTGACATTGCGTTATCTCTGACAGGGGTCACGGGGTCACGGGGTGAGAGGGGTTCCTCCAGACGCTGGGCCATGAGCTTCCTGCATTGCTCTCCCTTATCGGCCAAACGTTCAGGCCTGTTCCTGAACACAGCCGAGGGGTCGGGAGTCCACGCTGACCCAGGTCTCTGAGCCGCTGCACGATAACTGGATCCTGAGTTTGAGGACACAGTTTGACTCATGCATTAAAGACAGGGACTGTGGAGGAGACGCTGATGATGAAGAGTTTGAGCTTCCTCGATTCAAAAAGACAAAAGTCACAACAAGAAAAAGTAAAAACCTGTTTACCAACAAGATCAGCACGTGGACGCAGGTTTTTTAAACACGGGTAAACATGTTATAGACTGCTTTCACATTAGATCAGAGCTGAGTGCACGACTGCAGCACACGTGTATGTGTTTTGTGTGTGTGTGTGTGTGTGTGTGTGTGTTTGAGTGTGTGTTGGACATCACAGACAGGCAGTGTGCAGTGTGTTGTCGTGTGTGCGGTGTGTTGTGTGTGCAGTGTGTTGTCGTGTGTGCAGTGTGTTGTGTGTGCAGTGTGTTGTCGTGTGTGCAGTGTGTTGTTGTGTGTGCAGTGTGTTGTGTGTGCGGTGTGTTGTTGTGTGTGCAGTGTGTTGTTGTGTGTGCGGTGTGTTGTCGTGTGTGCAGTGTGTTGTTGTGTGTGCAGTGTGTTGTCGTGTGTGCAGTGTGTTGTTGTGTGTGCAGTGTGTTGTGTGTGCGGTGTGTTGTTGTGTGTGCAGTGTGTTGTCGTGTGTGCGGTGTGTTGTCGTGTGTGCAGTGTGTTGTCGTGTGTGCGGTGTGTTGTCGTGTGTGCGGTGTGTTGTGGTGTGTGCGGTGTGTGCGGTGTGTTGTGGTGTGTGTGGTGTGTGCGGTGTGTTGTGGTGTGTGCTGTGTGTTGTGGTGTGTGCGGTGTGTGCGGTGTGTTGTGGTGTGTGCGGTGTGTTGTTGTGTGTGCGGTGTGTTGTGGTGTGTGCGGTGTGTTGTCGTGCGTGCGGTGTGTTGTCATGGGTGCAGTGTGTTGTCGTGTGTTGTTGTGTGTGCAGTGTGTTGTCATGTGTGCAGTGTGTTGTTGTGTGTGCAGTGTGTTGTTGTGTGTGCAGTGTGTTGTCATGTGTGCAGTGTGTTGTTGTGTGTGCAGTGTGTTGTTGTGTGTGCAGTGTGATACCTGTGGGATTGATTGTTTGGATGAATCAGGATGTGACACAGTGTTTCTGCAGCCACAGGACACAGACTGCACTACAGGCAGAGGCCCAATAGATGGTGCTATACTGTGAGACATTTATGTGACTGACACAGTCGGTCCATCACTGCTCAGAGACGAGCCCAAACTGATCAGGAACATATCAATAATCAGGATCTTTGATCACAAAGTGAAGCAGGAGAGATGATGTTTAATTTATGGTTGAAACACACGTCTTTTTTTGTGTGTGTGTGTGTGTGTGTGATGTCACTTGCACATTTAAGAGATGAGTGAACATACACACACACACACACACACACACACACACACGGAGCAGAGGAGACAAAAAGTGATTTTAAACAGGCATCAGAGAAACTTTTGTACTTGAATGTAGAGAGCGGGTTTGAATGTGATGTTGAGAGGAAATGGTAAAAGAAAGGCAGAGAGCAGGAAGAGGCTGCACCTGCAGAGGAGGTCTTCAGCTCTCAAACCCCCCGCTGTGCAAACAGAGAGGAGAAGAAGAAGAAGGAGAAGGAGAAGAAGAGAGGGAGGGAAGAGGCTGCAGCAGCTGTGAGGCTCGGAGAGAGACGGAGAGAGTGCAGCAGCACAAGTCAGAGAGAAAAGAGAGAAAAGCAAAAGAAAGCACGAGTGCAACCTCTTCTTCTCCCAAAGGCCCCCCGCTACGTCTCCGTTTGCTCCCGCGAATCGCATCAAACTGCAGAAAGGGGAAAAAAAAGCAGAGTTCTCGGCTGGTGTTTGAAATCATATGTAAATAAGGCAGATTGATAATGAAGCGCCAGAGGAGGAAATTCCACTAATTACCTTCCAGAGACTTGACAAGGAGCAGGAGGCGAACGCACTTGACGTAGTGTTTCTCATGAAAAGGACAGAAAAGAGAGAGGAAAAGATCTGATGGCAAGACGACAGGTTTCCATTTAAAGTCTTTCATTTCCACTAATTGTGGGTTTTCTATGGTAAAGTCAGTTTGTTAAGTTAAGGCACTGGATGGGCTGAAAAGGAATCAGGGTGATTCACCATTCAGCCGTGTGTATGAATTCATATTAGAGAGGCGACAGATAAATGATGTATGTCAGAGGGGGTCGGTCTGAGCTGCCTGAAAGGTTTCAGAGCGAGGAGATGGTGCTGTATATTCTGGGCCTACAGCTTCTAAAAATGCACTTTGGAATTAAGATTAACAGCGTGGCAGCTATTTCAGCTGACAGTCAGTCAAAGAAGAAGCAAAGTGGAGCAGGAAGCAGCTATTTTAACAGAATCTATATCTCTCTCTCTGCAGGTACGCACACTGAGCCGCCAGCTTTGATTCAATCACTGTTTCTAGACGTGTAGGAGGAAGCTGTACGTACCACAGAGCGCCTGTGTCACCGCCATAAACAAGGCTGTGCTCCTCTGCTTTTATTGTGCCTCCTTCCAACAGGCCTCACTAAATTATGTCTACAAGTGTGTGTATAATACCGAGCGTCTGTTTGTTCCCCCTCCAGTAAATAGGTAGGGTTTAAATTACACTGTTTAAATTACCCTCTTATCGCCGCCTGACGACTCAAAAGGAAACATGAAAATTAATTAGGAGACGGATGCTTGCGCAGCATTTCTTCCAGGTGCATTTTGCACTGACTGACATTAGTGCTTCCTTTGATGAACCGAGTAATCAACAGAGTGAAAACAAGGCATGTAACCATGTAACCTCTCCACCAGGCGCCCAGCGCCTTCGCCTCACAGACACGGGGACAAACTTTCTGTCCACGACTAAACTCTTCTCCTCCCTCAGCTGCTACCCACACACACACACACACACACACACACACACACACTCTGTCTTTATCTAATATTATCTTTCAGAAATGTTGGAAACATCCCATCAGCCAAGAGTATTTCTGAAGGCCAAAATTTGAAGACTCTTTTTTTTTACAAACATATTTTTTTTATGATTAAATCCAAGTTTTTTTTTTTAACTTTAAATATTTCAAGTCTTTTTTCTTCCGCTGTAATTTTCCACCCTCTGAAACAGATTTACAGTCGACAACAATTCAGATTCTTTTAGAGTGAACAATACTCACAGGCAGGTGACTCACTGTGTGTGTGTGTGTGTGTGTGTGTGTGTGTGTGTGTGTGTGTGTGTGAGGGGAAGTTCTGGTTTAATTGAGTCTTTATAAAAACATGTGAAGAAGGAGAAAAAACAGAATCGTGTCACATTGAGACATGCTGTGTCGTCTCTTCTCTCTGTGAGTATCACACACGTCTTTTCTCTTTGTTTAATGTAGCTTGTAATTAATCAGGACGGACCCTTCCCATGTCTCGTGTCTCTGAAGACGGTCCACACCCACTGCTGGAATTTAACACGACTCTTTACTGGACTCGAACTGATTTCTGTTTTCACTTTTACTACATTGCAGATGAAATATTTTATTCCGCTACATGTTGTCTGTCAGCAACAGTTAACACATGATCATTTTATATTTTCTTTTACGATATATAGTTACAGCTTAACTATTAACTTTAAACACATTTTGCTGATCGTACTTTTGTACTTTTACTTAAGCAGGATTTTGATGTAATATTTTAACTTGTAATGGAGTATTTTTACTCTGCTGTACTACTTTCATTTAGGTAAAAGATCTGAAAACTTCTTCCTGTCCATTCCAGTAAAGCACGAAAACCAGCACTTGGGAAAGGGATTATTGTGTTAATCTGAAAACACACCAGCACCACAGGCGGCGAGGCACGTCATGTGATGTGTGTCATGTGATGTGTGTCATGTGATGCTACGAGCACACACCGGAGGCGTCACATTGCAGCTCATCAATAGACGACACCACAAAGTTATTATTACATTTACTGAGGTATCTGTACTTCCTCCTCTTTATGATGACAGAACTGTGGGTCGTTTAGCTCGAGATATTTCTAACCTCAAGGACAAGTCTCTCCTCACCCAGTTTTCATCACACATGACACACATCAACAGCTGCAGAGTTCTGTTTGTACATCCATGGTGAGGAGAGGAGTCGAGCTGCCACAGGAGCAGAGAAGATGAGCTGCTATGGGAGCTGGTCTGTACAAGCAGAGAGCGAGTGGAGGAAATGTATTAAGTTCAGGGGGCGGCAAGGATGGAAATAGGACAGTGACGTGAAGCGCCACAGGCCACATGTCCAGGAGCGCCGATGTCTGCAGTTACAGACCAGCTCCACCTGTGATTAATCAGAAGGTTTCACAGATCATAAATATTTTTTAATGAAATGTGGAAACCTCAAACTGCTTTTTTATTTCACTCCTTTAATGGAGTTTTGTAAAGGTCACCAGTTCAGCTTTTCCTCAAACAGCTGTTGGTCTGATATCTGTCTGCTGATAGGTTTAGGAAAAGGATCACACCCGGGCGTCGTCGGGTCACGTACCAAACACGAGAGGACAGAAACAAGTCCCCTGGTTGAGCTTCAGACTGAAGCCAAACTCTGTGACTATAACTTCCAGCTCCATCACGTGGTGTCATGGGACACAAACCACACATTGGTGGAGGTGGTGATCATGGACGTTGAACTGGAGCATCCAAGTGTCCATTTCCGCCCCTCTGTCATCAAGCCGTCCTCACAGTCCATCTCTCCTCTGTTTCAGTGACAGCGGTGGTTTCACCTCCTCCAGTCCGCTTTTCAGCTTTGAGACTTTGTCGGCTGAGATGGAGTCACTGAAGAGACACCTCTCACAGATCGACTCGCCGACCGTCCTCTGCCACAACGACCTCCTCACAAAGAACATCATCTACAACCACACAGAAGGTGAGACACAGCCGCACACATCTCTGACACATCAGACACACACTGCAGACAGCACCAGGACACACACACTGCAGACTAGAGATGATACACCGTCTCATCGTGGTCACTTCTTGTCAGTGTTACAGATCAGAAGTACAGCGTGTTGCTGGTGGACATGTAGCAGATATTTGTCAGTCAAAAGCAACAGTCCGGAGTTGTGTGATCGATGAGTCAGTCTGAAGCTGAAGCTGATGTTTTGTAATATGGAGTCTTCAGACCTCCTTTTCTTATATAACGGACAGAAGCAAAGCTCTGCTCCTCTCCACTCATCAAACATCTCACCTCATTTGTTGTTTCCTTTCATTGTGATTTTATTTCTGTCACATATTACGAGTGTGTCCAGGGTGAGACTCAAAGAGACGCCTGGTCCCTTTGACTCTCACAAGGCTCTGTACTTTGCATAAAAGGAGGGAGAGTTTTACGCCTCTACCTGAGATGTGTTAGACATGTTGTCATGGTAACCGCTGCCTCTCTCTTTAAACAATTTCCCCCCGGGGATTAATAAAGTATTCTGAATCTGAATCTGAATCTGAATCTCCCTCTCCTCCATCAGGAACGGTGAAATTCATTGACTACGAGTACGCCGATTACAACTACCAGGCCTTCGATATTGGCAATCACTTCAATGAATTTGCAGGTGGGTCTGAGCTCAGATGAAAAACAGGTTCAATCTGTTTCCAGGTCTGTTTGAAGATATCAGATGAAGATGTGGGATATTATAATGTGGGATATGGAGCTGTGTATGTACAGTGTCAGTGGTCGGCCCTGTCTAACCATGAACGTGTCCTTCTGATGCTGCCAGGACCAATCGCTGTATTTACTGTGCGTTCTCTGAAGGCTTTGATGAAGCAGCTGTGTCACAGTGAAGCTCGACAGGCTTCATTTTAACATCTGTTGAACAATCAGCAATTTATCACTTCCACAGGCGTGTCGTGGTGTCATGGTGTCGTGGTGTCATGGTGTTGTGGTGTCATGGTGCCGTGGTGTTGGCTCTCAGCTCTCAGCTGAGGTCCGACCCCCAAACTACCACCGAGCCAAACTGAGTGTGGAACGAGCCCAACGTCACAAACGTGCACACACTTGTTTATACACCAGAGCTTTTTATAGTGACGACACGTAAATCCCTTTTTCATTTCCTGTTAATAAAGAGACGTTCACTCACCAACAACTGCAAAACCACTTTTCCTTCATTTGCACCAAACACATCTCACCAACATTTTCAAATATCAGCCAGTTTCCACACGTCTGACTCTGCTGCTGTTTGTAGGTTAGCACACCGTCTGCAGCAGGAAACATATCAGCACATATACTGTACAAATATTCAAGTCCTGCTTTAAACATCAGACCATAGAAATATATTCTGCAAAATCTACCTACAAGTATAAAAATGAAAGGTACCTGATGCATAATGATGCTCCCTGGGAGTATTATAACATGTATATATTATTCTTATTTCAATTTCTGTTTAGAGTAAAGATGGAGGACGTTACAGCTCATCATAATCGTCTTTTTTTAAACTAAAGTAATAAAGTGATCAAATAAAAAGCAAACATTTGTTTTATGATTATTCACATATGCAGAGATGGTGTTGGTGGTATAATAAATATAATATAATAATATAAGGAGAAAACTGTAGTAAGAAAAAATATCAGGCAGGACGAAATAAACAAAACAATTCATTCAAATAGATAAATAAAAACAAATACTTAAACAGGCATGTGAAAATAAACAAAATAAAGGCTAAATGGTTAAAAACAAAAAACAAAGCAGTAATAATAGAAGCCACTTTTTAAATCAAATTATTTTTTGAACTCGACATTTATTAGATTAAACCAGGCAATGATTTTCAAAAACCTTCTGAGCTATATTCAGTCCTCAGATATTTAATGTTCAAACTGATTCACTTTATTGTTTTTGTAAATCTACACTCAGGTTTTAATAAAGTTGTGACAGGAGCCTGATGACCTCTCAGTGACATCATTACCACTCAGTGACATCATCACCCTCTCTTCAACAACACTCAGCGTCAGTGGGAACTGACGACAATTCAATTTTATTTATAAAGCCCAATATCACAAATCACAGTTTGCCTCACAGGGCTTTACAGCATATGACATCCCTCTGTCCTTATGACCCTCACAGCTGATCAGGAAAAACTCCCCAAAAAACCCTTTAACGGGGAAAAACAACACTGTTGAAATTTTCAAAGTGACATTTATTTCTTAAAATTCACAAGTTAGCTCCCAAAACTTTTGAACAGAGGCTTTTCTAATACAAGTGTTAAATGTTGTGATTCCTTTATCAGAGGAGTTTTATTGAATTAATACTGTAGTCTGGTCTGAATGTCGTGTGAAAGCTGCACTGGAAATGTGTTCAATGAAAAGAAAAGTGGACATGTTGAATATTAATTTCCTCCACTGTGTGTCAGAGAGGATTTACAAATCACTGAAATCACTGCTCTCTGATTTTATCTGAGGTTTTCACAGCATTCAGTGTTCAGACTGAGTCGTAGCTTTAAACTGCTCAGGATTGACGTGGAGCTCATTGACAGTATTTTACACACTGCTGAATGAATGAGTGAATGAATACGTTTTTTTTTTTTATCACTGTGTAATCACACAGAAATCTGCCCAGCCCACACAGCCCTACAAGATACAATAAACATGAAGGTAAACCAGGACCAGAGTCCAGCTGACACATTTTCAGACAGTAGTTTGTTTTTTAATAATAAATCATATTTATAAGATCATATTCATGTTTCCTGTCTAAGCTCTTCATCTGAAAATATCTAGGTTAATGTAGTAAAAAGTAAAACGTACACAATTTTATTCTGAAATGTAGAATAAGTTAACAAAAAACAGAAAAACAAATTTGTGCTTGAGTACAGCTGTAAATGATCTTTGTTTCATCGCACAGCTGACACGATGAGTTCTTAAGTTTTATCATTTGAAAAATTATTTTTCAATATTTTCTGACGCGTTCAGACTAAACAAAACAAAAGTTGAGTCCTTTTCTCCTCCTTTCAGAGACGACACAGTTTATGACTGTTTTATGCATCATATCGACCTCACTCAGATTTTAAAGGAGAAATAAACCCATTTTTAAAATAACACGTTCTTCCTGTGGCCTGAGACGATCCGAAGAACAATCGAAATCTAAAATCTAGAGTTATGAAAAACAAACTGAAACATGGCCTCAGATATTGAACATGATGTCACATATATATACATATATATATATATATATTTTTTTTTTTTTACATGTATCTTCTCTGCAATGTGTTTCTTGTTTGGATTGGATCATTTTTACCCTGACAGCTCAGTCTATATTTCTTTTCTTGTATTTTTCTGTGTAATGTTAGTTGTTGTCTGTGTCTCTCCTGACGTGGTGTCTGCACCAGCCTGTGGCTCCTCCACCTCTCCTGACACATTTTTGTATCTTTTCTTTTTTTAATATTTGGATTTTCTGTAGTTTTATGTGTATACATTTTAAGAATAATGAAATTAAAATGTGTGATGTCATCAGGTATAAAGATATGGAGCTGCTCCACAGACGCTGAAGGTGAAAGACGTTGTAGATTTCTGATAATGGGAACATGTCAGCGTCAGGGCGGAGAACACACGACAGGACAAAGATCATTTGGGTGTAAAAAGAGAAAACATTGGTTGTCTGTGGAACAGCTCCAGGTGACATCACAGGTGTGAGACGTCCTTCTGTGGTTTGTCAGAGATCAGCTGATGTTCACTGATACTGACTGAACTCCACCTAAATATATAAAACAGGTGGAGTTCTCCTTTAAAGTCAGTGTTGGTCCAGCTCCAACGCTCCTCTGTAGTTACTCCATCCAGAGATGAGGACACGGAGTTGGAATGGTTTCTGTGGAGCTGACGAGTGTTGACTGGCGAGCAGAGATGATGTCGCTCTGCGGCAGATCTTCAGACTATTAGTTAGTTTCGGCCTGGTGTCGGCCTGCTCGGCTGACAGTAGCTCCACTGACGTGTGCACATGTGTGTGTGTTTTGTGTCTGAGGTGTGAACGACGTGAACTACAGCCTGTACCCGAGCCGGGAGCTGCAGCGGGACTGGCTGACGGCCTATCTGGAGAGTTACAAGCAGAGCTCAGGACATGAGGTCACTGTGACAGAGGCAGAAGTTACGCAGCTCTACATTCAAGTCTGCAAATTCTCACTGGTGAGTGTTTGTTGAAATGTGTCATTACGAGAGCCTCAGCACTTTGGAAAGACTTTGGAAAGTGACAAATCTCTCAGCACTTATTTCCTTTCTTTAAGTTCTGCTCTCAGAGAGACTCAGTATTATGAGATGTGTGTGTGTATGTGTGTGTGTGTGTGTGTGTGTGTGTGTGTGCAGAGCTCTGAAACAACATGTGGCAACACCTCCCCATCACAATTTAACAATTTACTTTTCCAGCCTCCCAAAGCAAAGCGTCTGGGCCGGGCCGGGCTCGGCAGCTGACCCTCCACTGTTCAGAGTCTGATGGACTCCATCTGAGCTGATTAGAAACTGCCGCAGGGAAAAAATGAAAGACAGCAGCCAAAATTATGTTTCTTATGACCACAATTTTCATTCTTTGGTGGCTCAAATGGAGCTGGGCGATCCGTCTAAAAGTGCTTTCATAGCTCAACACAATATGCACAATTGTCCTGAGCAATTTCAGGGTTTGGTGTGAATGTCTCTTGAAATAGCCCAGAAATGATGAGGAGGCATATTACTTTTTAAAATAACTTGCGCCGCGGCCAAAAAACAGAGAGGGACAAGTGAGAGCGGGGAAAAGAAATAAAGCCTGGAATGGAACGAGAGGCGATAACATCATGTTGATTGAAATCAGATTTTCTAGGACAAACCGAGGAGGACTCTCGACTCGAGGGAAGTGGGAGAAATTGATCACTGACGCTTAACAAGCCAAGTTTCCAGCTCCGCTCATTTTGACAAGCCGCGTGTCAAATGAAGGAAACTGAGCCTGATAACAGAGAAAAATCACAGCCGCTATTTTTCATCATTTCAAAGAACAGAGCTCAAACTTCTGTTTTTAAAAATATCCACAAATATTAGAATTGTATAAACCAAATGTCTTTGTGAACCTTACTTCACGTTTATCCTCACAGTCTGTCATTACCTGGTTTTCCTTCGTCACGGAACAAAATATTCCATATTTCTCTCACATCACAATGACCTGAAAACACATCCTCACTGTGACCTCGTCACATGTCCATGTTTGCTCATGGACTTTCCACGTCCACATATGACATCCAAGGTACCCTGGGTGTGTTGGTTGTTTATGTTCTGGGACGCCGTGTCAACTTCAGCCTGTTACATGCATTGTCTGTTTTCAAAATACACTTCTGTTTTCACAGGAAATGTACAGTTTGATACAGTCTCTTTCAAAATAAAAGCACTAAGTTGGTACAACACCATCAACTGATGTTTTTTTCCTTCAACAACACACACACGTGGTTACATTTATCAATCAATCAATCAATCAATCAATTTTATTTATAAAGCCCAATATCACAAATCACAGTTTGCCTCACAGGGCTTTACAGCATACGACATCCCTCTGTCCTTA
>NC_065525.1:46546381-46556912 GCF_006386435.1 Epinephelus moara | reverse complement strand
GCAGCAGCAGCAGGAGGCATCTGGCAGGACCACGGCAGCAGCACAACCACACACGTCACACTATCTAGGCACCGCTGTGATATGAGTTAACCTGAGAGACAGACTTAAAACACAACACTACTGACAGCAGCAAATGCAACACAAAACAGACCCGGCTCCTTAACACAGCTCTGAATCAGCAGTGATGGAAGAACAGTACCCAGATGGATGTGCTAACTTTCCTCGTTTACCGCCACGATGTGATGACAGAAAATAGCCTCTGTCTTTGTCTGAGCAGCACTAAAACATCACTTGGTATTTAGCCTGCACCGAGTTTGAAAGAGAGACAGAATAACTTAGAGAAATAAAAAAGAAGTAACCACCGTTACATTGTCACTGGCCTCCATGCTGATTTCTACTGTTCACTAACCTGGGCTGCAACCAGGAGACAAAACCCCGACAGAGACTGTGTTCACAGCTGGGGTCTACGATGGGAGGGAACTCTGTCACCAGGTAACCCACGTTAAAAACAAACTCGTACACGTGTTGATTTTGGTCGGTTAAAGATTTTAAAATCATTTCTGGTCATTCCACCTGGTGAAACGCAGATGATGGATTTCATGATGTTTAAGTGAGTTTGGAAACTTTCCAAACAGCAGCGATGGCGTCGTCAGTCTGCTGCTGTTGTTTTGTGTGTGAGCTTTTTGTTCTGCCTTTTTGATGAACTGTATTAAACTCTATTATGTCTTTTTGTGTGCTACTGGTGTCACTTGGTAATTGCTGTGAATAATCAGACTATATTGAAGTGACACTATAGTTCAGCATAGACGAGAATACAGATGAGGGAAGCAGCCTGCGCTGGAGGAAGCTGTGTGCCATCCACAAAGTCTGGCCTGGTGCCAAAGCTCTGCAGCGTGAAGCTGCCTCTCTCCCATCTTAATCCCTGGCACGCCGTGCCAAGACGCAGTGGGGTCTTTACCACTCGCCTCCTCCGCAGGAATCCCCCCTGATGTGGAGGCTGAAGCCTGCGGCTCTGTGATGTCACCCTGCCCGTTTCTCATCTGTGTTTTTCTCAATGGCTGCGTGTCACCGCCGCTTTGAGTGCAGCGTTCGCCTCTTAATGGAGAGCAGTTATTAATTATAATGGAAACACGCTCAATCTCTCCCTCCAACTAGAGACAGAGATTAGAGATGAAAATCTGCCAGTGAGGAGGAGAACGCCAAGGGAAAACCGCACATTGCTCTTCAAGTATTTCATTCCAGCCTTTATTTGATTATCAAATAAAAATGTGATTATATCACTGGGCCGCAGAACAGAGGCCTGTCTGGATCTTATTAGGACTCGCTATTAGTGGTCCTACCATGAAGATTTACAATAAGGGTGGAGAACAACAGAAATTTATGGAGGCAGGGAAGTCCGCAAGCCTAAGTGAGCAAAGCCATTAAGGAGGGAACCATTCAATACAGAGGTTTGTCATCCTGACTGAGCAGCAGCAGCAGCAGCAGGGGCGGCGGCGGCGTGCAGCGGCGTGCAGCAGCAGTTAGAAGATGATCGGAGGTCATCGCAGTGTTTTTACAGTTCTGCTCTGTGGAGCACAGAAATGAAGCAAAGCATCAAAGACAAACAAACTTTATGAAAGCATACAGCACCTTTTAATTTACAACAGTCACTGACACACGTTAATGTGCAGACACCACAAGATTTATACAGTTTCTTAAAGTCCTGCAGGAAAATCACAGACTACAGTATGTTAATGAGTTTGATTGCTCTCTATCGGCCAATCAGATCCGTGCTGAAGACACATCTGACCCTGCTGTGATCTCACTGCAGACATGTGCGTTTGAAGCTTTAACTGGATCATCAGAGAGATACTTATGTGCCAGTCACATGTTCAAGCTGCCATGCCTTCAGGCTGCGTCCACACTGATACTATTTCGTTTTGTATACGCCTCACCTTACACAGAGACGCTTCGAAAACACTTTACACCCTTTGAACACTCTGGGGTGTGTTTTAGTTTGAACACTCTGGGTGTGTTTTAGTTTGAACACTCTGGGGTGTGTTTTAGTTTGAACACTCTGGGGTGTGTTTTAGTTTGAACCCTCCGAAGTGTGTTTTAGTTTGAACACTCTGGGTGTGTTTTAGTTTGAACACTCCGGAGTGTGTTTTAGTTTGAACACTCTGGGGTGTGTTTTAGTTTGAACACTCCGGGGTGTGTTTTAGTTTGAACACTCTGGGTGTGTTTTAGTTTGAACACTCTGGGGTGTGTTTTAGTTTGAACACTCTGGATGTGTTTTAGTTTGAACACTCTGGGTGTGTTTTAGTTTGAACACTCTGGGTGTGTTTTAGTTTGAACACTCCGGAGTGTGTTTTAGTTTGAACACTCTGGGTGTGTTTTAGTTTGAACACTCTGAAGTGTGTTTTAGTTTGAACACTCTGGAGTGTGTTTTAGTTTGAACACTCTGGGTGTGTTTTAGTTTGAACACTCCGGAGTGTGTTTTAGTTTGAATACTCCGAAGTGTGTTTTAGTTTGAACACTCTGGGTGTTTTTTAGTTTGAACACTCCGGAGTGTGTTTTAGTTTGAACACTCTGGGTGTGTTTTAGTTTGAACACTCCGAAGTGTGTTTTAGTTGAACACTCTGGGGTTTGTTTTAGTTTGAACACTCCGGAGTGTGTTTCAGTTTGAACACTCCGGAGTGTGTTTTAGTTTGAACACTCTGGTGTGTTTTAGTTTGAACACTCCGAAGTGTGTTTTAGTTTGAACACTCTGGGTGTGTTTTAGTTTGAACACTCTGGGTGTGTTTTAGTTTGAACACTCTGGGGTTTGTTTTAGTTTGAACACTCCGGAGCGTGTTTTAGTTTGAACACTCTGGGGTGTGTTTTAGTTTGAACACTCTGGGTGTGTTTTAGTTTGAACACTCTGGGGTTTGTTTTAGTTTGAACACTCCGGACTGTGTTTTAGTTTGAACACTCTGGGTGTGTTTTAATTTGAACACTCCGGAGTGTGTTTTAGTTTGAACACTCTGGGTGTGTTTTAGTTTGAACACTCCGAAGTGTGTTTTAGTTTGAACACTCTGGGGTTTGTTTGAGTTTGAACACTCCGGAGTGTGTTTTAGTTTGAACACTCTGGGTGTGTTTTAGTTTGAACACTCCAAAGTGTGTTTTAGTTTGAACACTCTGGGTGTGTTTTAGTTTGAAAACTCTGGGTGTGTTTTAGTTTGAAAACTCTGGGTGTGTTTTAGTTTGAACACTCTGGGGTTTATTTTAGTTTGAACACTCCGGAGTGTGTTTTAGTTTGAACACTCTGGGTGTGTTTTAGTTTGAACACTCCGGAGTGTGTTTTAGTTTGAACACTCTGGGGTGTGTTTTAGTTTGAACACTCTGGGGTGTGTTTTAGTGTGGACGAGCATCCAGGTTCTCCTCCTCAGTGAGTCGTATCAGTCAAAACCAAGTGTTGACCTCCAGGGCCAAAACATGACGCATCAAAACCTGCAGTTCCTTTGATATCCACTAGAGGCTGGCTCCCCACGGACCTCCATGTTCACTTGTAGAAATCAACATGTTTACAGCCTGTTTGGTCTCTGGAGATCATTTCAACATTCATCATCACAGAGTGTCCTTGGCCTCTCAGTCAGCTCCACCCCTCACTCCTCCACAGCTCCACCCTCTCATCCAAATATGGTCACTGGCTCTAAAACACCAAGATGGAGATGGCGGAAACATGGAACTTGAAGCTTCAAAACAGGAGTCTACGAACCAAAGAGTGACATAATGGCGGCTACGTCCATTATCTTTACAGTCTGTGGTCACGGCACGTCAAGCCAAAACATGACAGTGAGCTCTTCATACCTGTCATGATTTCATCCTTCCTGTGTGGGAAACTTTCCTCTTTTCCCATCGTCATGACTTCCTGCGGTGCTGGATGATGCTCCTGGTATCGCCAACATGTCGCTGTGTTGCTTTGTAATGCCTCCTAATCTGTTTTCTGTCACCTTGACCTCCGTATACTCGCCTGTTACTTTAAGTAATGTCTCCACCTCGTCATCGGTCCAAACAAAGAAATCTCTGCTCTCACTTTCTGCCATCTCCTTCGTGTTTTCTGTAACTAAGCAACCAACCATGGACAATCTGCTTCCTGTTTACATTGGGGGGCAGTGTATGGCAGTGGTCATGTGATGTGTGTTTTCAGGTATGTAGTAGATTGGACATCTCACATTCTCTTCTTTAATGTCACTGCTGTAGTTTTAATAAAACCTTCTCATTGTCTGCATTTGACTGTTTTTATTGTTGCTGTGTATCCGTCAGTTATGGCAGACTTTGTTCTTGTTAATTCATGTTTTTGTCTTTTTCCTGTTTTTTGTTTTCATAATTCCTTGATAGACGTTGCTGCTCATGTTCTTATGGAGTTTTTTCATCATTATTTTGAGATTTCTTTTATATGTTTGTTTCCTTGCAGCACATTGGGTGTGAACTCAACTCAGTGCATTGCTGTGAGAGTTTAATGCTCAGCCAGTTTTTTCTTAATAAACAGTGGTTTGATGATGATGAAACACACACACACACACACACACACACACACACACACACAGTTTGTAGTGATTCAATTCAATAATTTCTACCTCTTCAACAATAAAATCAGACATGATGTTCACTGTCATGGATCACACCAAGTCCAGTATTTTCATGTTGTGATAAAATGAATAAAAACCAGTGAAACATTCAAACACTTTGAAAACCAGTCTGAATCATGAAAACTGTCACTGTGGCTCTTTAATGTGTTTTTCTTTCTCTTCCAACAGGCCTCCAACTTCTTCTGGGGTCTTTGGGCCATCCTGCAGTCACGCTTCTCCTCCATTGACTTTGACTTCCAAAGGTTTGTATTGACGCAGGCCGCTCAAAGGTCCCATCACGCTTAGAGAAAAAAGCCTTTTCCATGTGGTGACCTCGTGTCCACAGCTGGAGGAGTTTGTGTGTGGGTGTCACTTTGTATAAATTCTTCTCCAGTTTCTTTTGAGCATTAAATGCTGCAGAAAACAGAGAAACTGTCAATATTCAGGTGGACGTGCTCCTGACATGAAGCATTAACACCTCGTCAGCTGCGGTAAAGAGGAAAGTATGACATTAGTACGACTTGATGGGACCGTCTTGTTATTTAACATCAGCATGCATCACTGAAACACTCACACATGGAAACATATATCCTGAGCATTCCATTCAAGCTCTCAGTATTTTACTGCAGTGTTTAGACAAACAGGATCTTCATTAGAGTTTCCTGACAAAGACTTTGTTGGCAGAGAAGTTGCAGTAAAGAGTCGGGAACTTGAGCCCAGAGTGTGGAAATATTTCAGACTTTGTGTATCCAGAATCTGGCACAAAGCAGGCAGGACGAGCACACGTCTTCCTGTCACCTCCAAAAGCAGACAAACTGTTTACACATGACGTTCTTTGCTCTGAAACCACAGATCCTGAAGAGATGAAAGCCCCGGCATCCACAAAGGAATCAGAAGTCATTTCTTTTATTTTCAGATGGATCATGATCCACGCAGTTATCTTTAAACAGGTCCAGGAGACATTCCTCTCGACCAGCCAGCAGACAATAAAGTTCAGGAGGGCCAAATGTTTCCCTGCACCCCCACTCCCAGCGCCCCACACCCGCCACAGTTGTGATCGTGATCCTAATCACTATTGACATACGGCACCCTCCCCTCTGTGTGGCTTTCTCTGCTCGCCTGCTAGATCAGCGACAGGGCCCCCGCCTCATTTCGATCTGGACCTGGGAGGAAATGTGATCCAGAGGGGTGCCGAGGCACAGAGGCGCTATTGTTCCCGGGCCGTCGGTCCTCCCTTACATATACGTCTCTCATCCCGGGCCGGGCCACATGCGCCTGCTAGACGTCTGCTCCTCTAAGCCGCCACCGGAGGTTGTCCATAAGTGCACGCTGAGGGTCGGGTTACCTTCCTTTAACTGAAATGAGCTCAGAGAGCAACAGTAACGATGGAGAACCAGGTTTAAAACCTTCACCATCCAGCCGACCTCCAAACACTCACACAAACCCATATATGATAATTCCCTGAGCCAACGCTGCTCTGAGGAGTCTCCATCATTCAGCCTGCAGACAAAGAGACAATATGGACGTCTCGCTGTCATATGGATCACTGTACGTTCATTCTGTTGATCTGTTCTACTGTCAGTGTGTCCGTCCTGAAGAGGGATCCCTCCTCAGTGTCTCTTCTTGAGCTTTCAACCATGTTTTTGGGGAGTTTTTCCTGGTGAGAGGGCCCTCTGAGCTGCACTGTGCTTTGTCATATGAGGCTGTTAAAATAAAACTGAAATGAATTGATAGTTTGTCCAGCCTTTCATCTCGTGCTTTAAATACAGCAACAATGAGCACCACAGTCACAGCACAGCACCTCCTGAGGCTGTCCTTGTCATTTGTTTAAATGGCATAAAGAAAGGTACATTTACATTGAATAGATGAGCAGTAAGTAATGTTGCCGTGACTTTCTTATTCTGTCTTGCAGAGGAGGTTTAATTGGATGCATAAAGGCCAGGTCACATCCGGATTTACAATAGCTAGCTGACAGTCAGTGAGCTGCTTCTCTTCTCAGAGCTTTTTATTCGTCTGCAGAGTGAAGTGATTGAAATCCTGCACATACTGAGAACAAAATGCCGGGGTGGGGGGGTGGGGGGGTGAGGTAAACTGCACAGCACAGAGGTGATGGAAGGAGGAAGCTCTGGGAGCTAGTAGCGTTAGCATGTCACAGCTGGTTGGTGTGTGTTCTGTGAGTAGTCACCTGTCTGCCGTGACCTGAAAGGTCCTGACACACCAAGCCAACAGTCAGCCTTCGGTCGGTGTTGGGCCGTCAGTGAGCCTCTGTCACCCTCAACAGTGTGGTGAGTTCACGTCAGCCACTGGCAGCTTTTTGTTTTTGACCGATTCAGCAAGATGAATCAGAGCCAATCAGAGCCCACCGGAGCCAATCAGAGCCTGTTGGTGAACATTTGTCCTCATCACAGTGGTGTGTCCAGCACTGTTGCCCCTCATCGGCCCACAGTGGCTTCTTTTTGGCCGATTTACGGTGTTGAATCTGCAGCGATGATGGCAGAGCCCGTCGGTGAATGACCTCTCTCTGACTGTGAGCTGAGCTCAGGTGAGGGGCAGAGGAGCGTCAGTGAGTAAAGGAGGAGCTAAAGTCCAGAGGGAGTGAGACCAAAACAAACTTGTTCCATAAGGTCAAATTATTTTTCTCTTTAGCAGAAATGTTTCCTGATGGTTTGTGTTATTGTTTACTGGAACACAGTAAATATGCTCTGATTGTGTTGTTCATGTGCTAACTGGCTAATTAGCATCAAGACGCTCTTCCTGTTTCCCTTTTTCAATGATGAATACAGACGACCGCCGTCTGCTGCTGTGGAGACTTGTTTCCTCTCAGCAGGAGCAGAACAGACGCTCGTCCTTTACCTGACAGTGAACGCATCACACTGCTGCTCTCTGCCTTTATGATGAAGCAGTTGTTTTTGCTGAAGGAGATAGGAAGTCAGAGTTCAACCCTGAATGTGTGTGTGTGTGTGTGTGTGTCTGTGTGTGTGTTTCCTCTCTTCGTTATCCCCCTGAGCCAAATCTGTGCAGACTTCCCAACGAGTGACAGGCGTCTCCCCGGCCTTGTGCGGTAACCAGGGCCAGATGGAGATGTGACAATAGGGAGCCACAAGGGGAATGCAAACCCGCCCTCTCTCCGCCGGCCATATTTACTCTCCTTATATGATTTTCTTCATGTGTTGAAAGTGTCTGCGAGTCAGCGGTTTAGATTTGTGGACGTGTTGGCGAGGTGAGCCGCTGTTTGACAAAGACATTATTATGAGGAAATGAAGAGGAGGAGGCCCACTGTTTGGAAAAGCCCCGCTGCAAAATGGAGCGACGTGTGCACAAAAGCACATTGTGAAATGAAATACCTGCTTTTTTCTTCTACTCCTGCTAAACAGAAAGACGTCTCAGTTTCATCTGTGGAGATGATAAATGTTCAGCACGCCAGTTTGAGGTGTCGGCCTCAATAAAAACAGGGCTGAATGGGATCACCTGTTGACGCTGCTGTTCTTTAAATGACTATAATTTGACCTGTGGAGGGCTGGGGTGTGACGAATAATTACATTAACACTGACTTCTTGTTTCATTGTTTTGAATTAGTCAACATTTTATAGCTCTTTTCAGGTTTTATTTGAACTGACTGAAGGTCCATTTGATGACATTGTAAATTCACCAAGTGCATTTTTCACCTTTCCAGTGTAGAAGCAGAAATAATGTGAATGTGTGTGAAGATATTTTATAGATACAGTGCTGCGAGTTCAGAGAGAATAACTTACAGAGACAGTCTTTGATTCTAAATGCTGTGGATTGACATTTTGGGACATTTTGACTTCTTAAGAATAAAAGCCAATAATCATGTGACTGACATAGTTAACGGGACTGTTTTTCACAAGCTGCTTGATCCAGGTACTGAAGGTGCTGCTTCAGAAACAATAAACATGATCATCTTAAAGGATTAATTTCATATCAATGAAAGTTTATCTGTGAACATGTGACTGTTGAGATTGCCATCAGTCCGTCAGTGGATTGTTTCCTCTGGGTTCAGAGAGAGTTACTGCCCCAAGCGAGGGAGTTCAAGTATCTCAGGGTCTTCAGGTTCACAGTGAGGGTAAAATGGAGTGTGAGATGGATTGATGGTTTCATGCAGCTGTGCCGGACCAACGTGGTTCAGAGGGAGCTGAGCAAGAAGGCGAAGCTTTCGATTTATTGGACCATCTATGACAACCCTCACCTACGGTCATGAGCTCTGAGTAGTGACTGAAAGAATGAGGTCACAGATACAAGCGTCTGACGTGAGTTTCCTCTGTAGGGTGTCTGGGCTCAGCCTTAGAGATAGGGGGAGGAGTCAGACATCTGGAGGGAGCTCGGAGTAGAGCCGCTGCTCCTTCATGTTGAGGTGGTTCAACATCTGATCAGGATCCTCCTGGTCCAGCTGGTAGGAGGCCCCGGGGCAGACCCAGAACACACTGGAGGGATTATAGATCTCATCTGGTCTGGGAACACCTCGGGGTCCTCCAGGAGGAGCTGGAGAGAGGGACGTCTGGAGGACTTTGTTCAGTCTGCTGCTCCAGAGACCTTCCCCGGATAAGCGGATGGATGGATGGATGGATGGATGGATGGATGGATGGATGGATGGATGGATGGATGGACGGATGGATGAAATTGCCATGATCTGAAACAGGTGTGTATTGTTCCTCCAGAGGTGACCCTAAGTGAAGACAGAAACACGTGTGTGAGCAGACAACAGAAGTCGGCCTCTGACACAATAATTAGAGAGCAGTTCTACCCAGAGATACAGGTGGGGAATAGAGTGAAGTAACTAAAAGGCATGTGTCTGAATTATCTTTTTGTCTCAGTGAGCAATAAAAAAGAGAAAACTGATTCGGCATTGAGGAGTTCAGTGAAAGCACTGATTAAAGGACAAACTCCTCTCTGTGCCTCCATTTTCTGTGCTTTTCAAACTTCACTTCATTTCAAAGGGGATAGTATAATGGCCAAGGGCAACAGTGTACTCAGACATCAGATTTACTGAAGCGTTCGATAATATGGTTTCAACAAATACAAAACCACTTTTCTCGCAGTTAAGTTCTGAGGCTTTGGCACAGCTTTCAGACTCGCTGCTGTGCTGAATAGAGACTGGATGCTATATTGTTATGCAAGTTTGCAAACGAATGGTGGCCACCTTGAGCTGTAAGCAGAGGCTGTAGAGTGACCCGGAGTGAACGCCGGACAAACACATTATTGTATCTTCACTTCAGACTGATGAAGAGTCTACATCTTTAAGATTTATGCTTCTACATCTTTATGTTAGACACAGTGAGGGTGAAACGCAGACACACAACATGTGATCCATATCTGTTCTGGTTCACTGGACGAAAAGCTCTGGAGACCAAAGGTCAGACACGTCAAAGAAAACCTCAAGTGCTTTAAATATCTGTGACAAACATTGAATAATTAAATTAAATACAAACTGATGGTTATTTATATGTTATTATTATTACTTAAGCTTCTCCTATCATATTTTTCACATTTGCAAAGTGAACTGACTCATCTGTTTTTCCTGTCTGTGACGCTGCAGGAGATTTGTCAAGTCTGAGAAAATAACTGATGATGTCACTGTGATCATCTCAGCTTCAGGTTTAAAGATTTCTTAAGACTTTGGACTCTTGAGTTGGCATTTACCGTAAAGAAAAGGTCAGATACAGAGGGCCTTATCTAATATTCAGTTCAAGTCAATTCAGTTTTATTTATAAAGCCCAATATCACAAATCACAATTTGCCTCACAGGGCTTTACAGCGTACGACATCCCTCTGTCCTTAGGACCCTCACAGCTGATCAGGAAAAACTCCCCCAAAAAAACCCTTTAACGGGGAAAAAATGGTAGAAACCTCAGGAAGAGCAACTGAGGAGGGATCCCTCTTCCAGGACGGACAGACGTGCAATAGATGTCGTACAGAACAGATCA
>NC_065525.1:46534391-46543439 GCF_006386435.1 Epinephelus moara | reverse complement strand
AAAAGACAAGTACAGAGACGAGTCCTTTGTCTGAAGCAATCAGAAGGTCATTTGTAATTTTAACTAGTGCTGTCTCAGTGCTATGATGCACCCTAAATCCTGACTGAAATTCCTCAAATAAATTATTATCATGGAGAAAATCACACAGCTGGCGCAATGCGGCGCACAGTGCAGCACAGCCTGTCATTGCTGGTTTCAGTCCAACACAGTTTTCATTGTCACAGCCAGCACCCACGTCTGTGTGCCCATTGGTGTGTAGGTGTAAATGCTGATCTTTTACACTGATATTGTATAATGCTGATATTGTTGATGCATTTCTGTGTTAATAGAGCAGAAACCTAATCTGAAGTCAGAATGGTGTCATATTTTCCTGCTGTTTTAAGGTTATATTATCCAGACAGTACAGTGTGCCTACAGAGGTGGGTTCACAATGTGCGCACACTCTGCTCATGAAACACACAGGGGTGTGTAAATGAAATAGTACATCATTAATGAGGAAAATGTGGATGACATTCTGTAAATTGTGAACATAGCAGAGATCAGAGCAGAGCTGCAGAGAGATGCCGTCCACATCTACACACGAGGAGCAGCATAACATCACTGATCATTTCAGAAGCTAAAAGTGAAGTTCTGTTGCCTCTGTCAAGTTTATTTGGATATTTGCTGCAGTGAGATTTTGTAAAATGTGAATGTAGCAGAGATCAGAGCAGAGCTTCAGAGAGACAGATCAGCAAAACTTTATTGATTATTTAAGAAGCTAAAAGTTTGTTTCAGGTTCCTCTGTCAGGTTTATAACTACAGTTTTTACTTTAGATATTTGCTGCAGTGAGATTCTGTAACATATGAACATAGCAGAGATCACAGAGGAGCTGCTGTCAGACTCCACATTAAGAGAGGTGAGACTGGGGACATTTACCATCCATCCATCCATCCATCCATCCATCCATCCATCATCCATCCATCCATCCATCATCCATCCATCATCCATCCATCCATCCATCCATCATCCACCCATCCACCCATCCATCCATCCATCCATCCATCCATGATCCTCTTTTTGATTTGAGTTTTTATTCACAGAGAAAGTTTATTCTGAACTGACTGACTGCAGAGAGCTGAAAACCAAATCTGACACAAGAGAAGAGGAAAGGTTACAGAATGATTGGATTTAAACTCTTTTGGTTAAATTCCATTTCTTTAGTGCGAAGCTGGTGAAGTTAAATGGTGGAGTTCAGTTNCCACCCATCCATCCATCCATCCATCCATCATCCATCCATCCATCCATCCATCCATCATCCATCCATCCATCCATCCATCCATCCATCATCCATCCATCCATCCATCATCCATCCATCCATCCATCATCCATCCATCATCCATCCATCCATCCATCCATCATCCACCCATCCACCCATCCATCCATCCATCCATCCATCCATGATCCTCTTTTTGATTTGAGTTTTTATTCACAGAGAAAGTTTATTCTGAACTGACTGACTGCAGAGAGCTGAAAACCAAATCTGACACAAGAGAAGAGGAAAGGTTACAGAATGATTGGATTTAAACTCTTTTGGTTAAATTCCATTTCTTTAGTGCGAAGCTGGTGAAGTTAAATGGTGGAGTTCAGTTAATGCTTCCATTGATGTTCTGTGTGAAATGAATTACAGGAGCTGTATGAATCTCAGAATGGACACAGCTCTGCCTTTGTGTCATTCACTGGTGTCTGAAGTCCTGGTTTAACATTTGACTCCATTACATTGTGATCTGCACCATAAACATCCAAGGACAGAGGCTGGTGTATTCTGACTAAAAGCTTTGGAGAGAAATCTTATGGTTTATTTTCTCTTCTCTCCTCCTGCAGATACGCCACGGCACGACTCAACTTCTACTTTGAGAAGAAAGAGGAATATTTTGGATTGACTATAATCTAGAAACAGAGGACCAAGGACCGGCATTTTTTAAATCAGACGCAGCGTCACTGCTCTGTGAGACCAAGAAGAAGTGGCAAACATCATATAATACTCCTGTACAGTGGAAACAAAGGCACAGACCGAGCGTATACATGTTCTCCCCCCTGTGTGTTATTCCAGGCTGTAGTGTGAGATGATATGTTTTGCTATCTCTGTGATTTTTAGAATATTTGTTTGACCACAGTCAGTATGCCGATAAGCCTTTTTGGCAAATTGAGCCAAAGCTGGTGCCAGAAACACATTAATTGTTCCCACATTTAGCCGAGTCGCATGTAGCCACAAAAACTGAGCCTGATCATAAAACCCATAAGAGGCTTATTTGCATGCTTATTCAGTGTGCACCGCAGCTCTGATGGAAAACAACTTTCCAGTTCAACTTATTTACTGGACCCAGCAGTGCATTATTTTAACTGGCTCTCTGTCCTCTACACTATTGCTGTAAAACCTGACAGGATGTTCTCACACTAAATCTCAATTTTTGTTGACTTATTTAAGTGTTTAAAACAGTATCTGATTCTGAATGAGCTCTGTGCAGTTAATATATGAATCATATCACAAATCAGTCTGTATTGTAGCAGCTATAGTGAAATACTCAGCATCAGACATTTGTTAGAAATATTCACTGTAAAAATCATCTGTGCTCAGTGACTGACTCAAAGTGCTGTTACCTGACGTTAACAGAACAAACTCTGCAGCAGCTTATTGAATTAATAACAGGTGGGTTTGATGAGCTGGTGCTACTGAACTAAAACACTGTTATTAATGATTTTATTCCAAATTAAACTCATACATGAATTCAATGAGCTGCAACTGGTTTCTGTTAATGACAAGTTTCCTCTGGCTCTCCTACATCATATACATACGTGAATCTGTTTAAACAATATATTTATTATTCATAACTTATAGCCGACAACTGTAAAACCTTTTCACACAGAGATGGCGCTATAGAGCTGCTGAGAAGTCCCTTCTTTGTGCCTCCTTTGTATTTTTACACAGAACCAAACGATGGCGGCATCATGTGGCTCCAGTGTGTGATTTGATACAGCGTGATGACATCACAGAATCAGAAGGGGTGTGAGGTGTAACTATCCAGTGTGTGAAGGCACCAGGTGAAATCAAAGAGTCTCCAGTCAGTGACCGTCTGAGAACTGACAGCAGGAGAGACATGTTGGCATCCAAAACAACTTGTTCTCCAATGCCAAGTTATGTTTCAGGAAGCAGACTCTGTGTTTTCTGATGCCATTGATGTTTGATTTTGGTAACAAACCATGAGTGGGTATATTTTGTCTCCTCTCCAAAACCAGAGGTCAGAATGTGACCTGTCAGTCAGCCAAGTCTTCTTCATCTCAAACATTAATCTGTCTGATCATGAACTGTAAGAAATGAGTGTTTTTCTTTGATTATAAGTCACAAATAAAACAATATCAGAGACAGAAATAAGCCGTGTGATTAATGGTTTCCACACATGTCAAATTTACCTTTTTTCTGTGTGATCTGAGGCTGTAGGACGTTTTAAGATCAAAAACTTTTTCTTCTTCTTTGGTGTTTGAAGGTGTTTCAAAGTTGTTTCTAATGTGGTTCATGTGTGTGATCCTGAACCTTGGATCAATAGGTGTGTGTATTCTTATGTGCAGGGCACAGAGGTGCAGCTGAATCACTGACACAACCTGCAGTGTTTTCCTCCTGTGTTACATTCACTGGTGACATGTTGCTCTGATGCAGAGACGCTGTACTCCTGCAGTGAGTGTTGGTGGAGATGATGGAGGGTGGATGGCAGAGCGTACAATGCTCATTAGTTCCACTCTCTAATCCTTCAAATCAGCACTGACTTTTTCAGAATTTAACCAAGACCACAACCTTTCTCACAACTTAACCAAGTGCTTCGGTCGCCTCCCCCTGTGATGTGTTTGCCATTACCACAATATTTCCAGAACCTTCACCAAGTACTTTGAGTTGCCCAAACATGATCCTGAGGCCTTTAATCATTCTTTAGCTGCCAGGAGCAGATACTGCAAGAAAACAAGTCTGAGAGTAAATCTGAACAATGTCACCACAGGAGCCAGTGTTCAGTCGCTGTTCTCTCATCAGCGGTTCAGGAGTTCCCCATCTGCACTGCTGTCAATCAATAAATACCCAAAACACTTCTGGGACGTCTCGTCCTGTTTGACTTCAGAATTGAAAATGGACATTTGTTCTTGACTTTAGTGACGGCAGCTGACACCTGTTTATTGTTTTGTTGTTTTTGGCTTTTGTGTTGGTGTTTTGAGCGTGTGTCAGCGTTCTGGTCGACTGCCTTTGTTTTTAAATGTGCTTTAAAAGTAAAGTTTGACTTGACCTGGTGATTTTGCATCATAATCGCACATCATCAGTGCATCACTGTGTTTGCTCCAAAACATCTTGCCGATAAACACAATCCATAGAAATGAAAGTGGGAGACATCAGATATTTCACACAGAGAGGAGCTTCTATCAACAAGCCAAAGCAGGTGAAGAAGATTTACATACAATGCATTGTTAAATATTGATAAGTTAAACTGTTGCAGACCTGCAGAGAGATCAAACATGTTGTGACATGGTGTATATGCTGAAATGTTGCTGCTTTGATGCTATTGAGTTTGAAACTTAACGTGTTCGGACTGACATCGCACATTTGCTGTTGTTTTAACCCGAGGCTGCCGAGAACAAACTGTTAGCCTGCAGTGTTTCACACCATGTTGAACAGCGAACAACACATTGGCATGTCGTCAATGAAACAAACACGTCAGACTGTGCAAAATGGAAGCAGCATGCTCGGATGTGTCAATGAGTCCCCTCCTCTGCATCACTGCCTCAGCGTCTGTATCTGTGAGGAAGCACAAAGGAGAATGTGATTGTAAAATCAGTAGAAAGGATTATGGCGGGTAAAACGAGGGGAGGACGGGCAACAATGATGTTCTTTACCTCCTCATGGTCGCGCACAGTTCCACTCATCAAGGCTGCAGCCGTGTCTTTGAGTCAAACAATCCAGCTGCTTTCAAACTGCATTTTTCGTTAAACATATAATATTTAATTAGCGGACTAATGCATTTAAAAAGACCCAAGGACTTTGCCTCAAAAAGGAAAAATTGGCCTTTTGTCCATTGCCCATCCAAAAAGTGCTGTAGATTTTTTCTTTCAGGACTAATTGCATTAAAAAAAAAGAAGTATAGGCCTTTATGCAATGTTTCAAAGACATTGAAACACAAACGCAGCCAAAGCAACTCCTTTTAAAGGGTTTTTTTTTTGTATGATTTCCTTTTATTCACATATTGCATTTAGTTTTGTAGTTATTGTTGAAGGCCTCTCAAGGCTGCTGACCCCTGGAATTCTAATAAGACCTCCCAATTTGCAATTGTCATCAGTTTTCATTGAAACGGTCCAACCATGTAGTCAAGGAAAGCTTATACATCACACCAGCTAATGCACAGGATATTGTTCAAAATCTGGATCCATCAGAATGTTGAAAACCCTAATTAAAACACACAGTTCACATCCTTGTGCTGTACAAAGTCTGACCACCTTTTTAATTTGTATCTGAAAGCAAATTAAAGCTGTGCTGATGTTACATCTTCATTCAGATTCATTTCGAATTATCCAGTTGTCTTTATTCTCTAAGAATGTCCATACATGCTGTTGGAAATATTAACTGGATCACCTCATTGTGCCGCATGCCGTCATTTCAGCTCCACCAAGCAGGACCCTCTGAAGCTGAACCATGAATCTAAGACCTGCAGTTCTTTTAACATCCACTAGGGTGCGTCCCCACAGACCTCCATGTTATCATGTGGAAAGTAACATGTTTACAGCCTGTTTGGTCTCTGGACATCATTTCAACATTCATGACAACATAGCATTTTATTAAGGGTTTAAATGACACATCATTGAGGGGGGGGGGCCTCGCTCCTCCACAGCTCCACCCCCTCACCTAAATATGGTCATTTCTGGCTCTAAAAAACAAGATGGTGACGGCTGAAATACCGAACTTAAGGCTTCAAAACAGGAATCCACAAACCAGTGAGTGAAGTCACGGCAGCTACGTCCATTATTTTATACGGGCTATGATCGACACCAGGCATTGTGGCTGTAGAGGTGACACAGCTGGTCCCTCTGCCTGTCAGGTTTTTGTTAGTCTGAGTGGGCGGAAGTTCGCTGCAGAGATCAGCCTCTCATTGGGCGGAACGAGCCGCCCGCTAAAGTCCCGCCCTACCACCTCTGGTTGTGTAGCAGTTTTCAACCGTTTTCAACACGTCCTTTACTAACTTTTGCGGTGTTTGATCTCGCGGGGATTTTTTTGTGGGCGTGTTACACCAAAACCTTTTTCCCCCCGGCAATATTTTTGCAAGCGCACTGTTGCTGTGGCACCGCGCAGAACGATTGTAATTGGTTGAAAGAAGTATAAGCAGCCGGGGCGTTTTTTCTCCAATCTCAAAGTGAGAGTCGGCGCAGCCAGACCTTTCTTTTCTTGAGAAAGGTCTGGTGAGCGAGACTAGGTTTTTGTAGACATTTACGGACTCCAGAGGATGAGTCTTAGGTGACTTTTTACCTGCTGAATGACCCAAGCAGAGCTTACTGTGGAACATAGTCGGCTCAGTGTAAGAGCGAGGGTCAATTATTCTCCTCTTGAATCAAAAGCATTTGAATGATTAAGTATCATGCGCTCAAAGAAGATGGGCAGCGTGCTGCAGCACTGGGACCATTCTGTTGGCTTTAATGAGTGGTGGAGCCTCCATGATCTTAAACAGGGTGGCTTTGATGCCTCATTGAAGAACACGTCTGAAGGGGGCTCCTCCTTTGTAATAACAATTTATAATTCTCTTGATCTAACAGGCCTGATTGGTAAGGAGAGAAAAAAGAAAGGATTTTGTTCTCTCTGCTCTTCAAGATGGGTTTTAAAAATCAAAAAGTGAATTTGCCGAAAGGGAAAGAGCGGCCTTTGATGAAGAAAGCGTGTGATTATGACTCATCACACAAAAACCACAAGAAGAGAGAGGTACATTTAAAGTCTGCATGGTGTCAAGAGTCAAACACTGATGAATTCATTAAGACAAAATTAAAAAGTATCAGAAAGTCTTCAAGCAATTTTCTGGAGTGCAACATGTTGTTTCTTGTTTTCAACACATTTTTTTTTAACTGTTGGAGGATGCTGCTGAAGATACTGTACTATGACATATTCTCTATGAAATGTTCATTTTCTAATGATATTAAAAGATCATACTATATTGTGATATTCTTTTATGACATATTCACACCATACTATATCATGACATTTTTTTTAATGAAATTTTGACTTCATACGACATTATGACATTCTTAATGACAATTTTACGTCAAGATATACTTTTCTAAATCATATGTAAACATCACACAAGATTTATGGTCAACTACACTATGACATTTGAATTGTTTTTAATATGACATGATGACATTTTATTTTAAATTATTTTCAAAAGGTGGTAAAAAAAAATGCCATAGTATAGTATGTCAAAATATCATGACATTTTGACGTCATACTATACTATGACATTTTTCATGACATTTTGACGTCATACAATACTATGGCAATTTTCATGACATTTTGACGTCATACTATGCTATGACATTTTTCATGACATTCTGACGTCATACTATACTATGGCAATTTTCATCAAATTTTGACGTCATACTATACTATGACATTTTTTTATGGAATTTTGACGTCATACTATACTATGGCAATTTTCATGAAATTTTAACGTCATACTATACTATGACATTTTTTTATGAAATTTTGAAGTCATACTATACTATGACATTTTTTTATGAAATTTTGACGTCATACTATACTATGACATTTTTTTATGGAATTTTGACGTCATACTATACTATGGCAATTTTCATGAAATTTTAACGTCATACTATACTATGACATTTTTTTATGAAATTTTGAAGTCATACTATACTATGACATTTTTTTATGAAATTTTGACGTCATACTATACTATGACATTTTTTAATGGAATTTTGACGTCATACTATACTATGGCAATTTTCATGAAATTTTAATGTCATACTATACTATGACATTTTTTTATGAAATTTTGACGTCATAATGTACTATGGCAATTTTCATGAAATTCTGGCGTCATACTATACTATGACATTTTTCATAACAATTTGACGTCATACTATACTATGGCAATTTTCATCAAATTTTAACGTCATACTATACTATGACATTTTTTATGTAATTTTGACGTCATACTATAATATGGCATTTTTTTATGAAATTTTGACGTCATACTATACTATGGCAATTTTCATGAAATTTTAACGTCATACTATACTATGACATTTTCCTTGTAATTCTAACGTCATACTATACTATGACATTTTTCATGACATTTTGACGTCATACTATAATATGGCAATTTTCATGAAATTCTGGCGTCATACTATACTATGACATTTTTCATAACAATTTGACGTCATACTATACTATGGCAATTTTCATAAAATTCTGACGTCATACTATACAATGACATTTTTCATGTCATTCTGACGTCATACTATACTATGGCAATTTTCATGAAATTTTGACGTGATACTATACTATGGCAATTTTCATGAAATTTTGACGTCATACTATACTATCACATTTTTCATGACATTTTGACGTCATACTATACTATGGCAATTTTCATGACATTTTGACGTCATACTTTACTATGACATTTTTCATGTAATTCTAACGTCATAGTATACTATGACATTTTTCATGAAATTTTAACGTCATACTATACTATGACATTTTTCATGTAATTCTAACGTCATAGTATACTATGACATTTTTCATGAAATTTTAACGTCATACTATACTATGACATTTTTCATGTAATTCTAACGTCATAGTATACTATGACATTTTTCATGACATTTTGACGTCATACTATACTATGGCAATTTTCATCAAATTTTGACGTCATACTATACTATGGTAATTTTCATGACATTTTGACGTCATACTATACTATGACATTTTTCATGTAATTCTAACGTCATAGTATACTATGACATTTTTCATG
>NC_065525.1:46530040-46532460 GCF_006386435.1 Epinephelus moara | reverse complement strand
TTTTCATGAAATTTTGACGTCATACTATACTATGGTCATTTTCATGAAATTTTGACGTCATACTATACTTTGACATTCTTCATGACATTTTGACGTCATAGTATACTATGGCAATTTTCATGAAATTTTGAAGTCATACTATACTATGGCAATTTTCATGAAATTCTGACGTCACACTATACTATGACATTTTTCATTAAATTTTGACGTCATACTATACTATGGTAATTTTCATGAAATTTTGACGTCATACTATACTATGGCAATTTTCATGTCATTCTGACGTCATAGTATACTATGACAGTTTCATGAAATTTTTACGACGTACTATACTATGAAATTTTTTTAGGAAATTTTGATGTCATACTATACTATGACAATTTTCATGAAATTCTGGCGTCCTACTAAACTATGACATTTTTCATGACATTTTGACGTCATACTATACTATGGCAATTTTCATCAAATTCTGACGTCATGCTATACTATGGCAATTTTCATGTCATTCTGACGTCATAGTATACTATGACATTTTTCATGTAATTCTGACATCATACTATACTATGGTAATTTTCATCAAATTTTGACGTCATACTATACTATGACATTTTTTATGACATTTTAACGTCATACTATACTATGGCAATTTTCATGAAATTTTGACGTCATACTATACTATGGTCATTTTCATGAAATTTTGACGTCATACTATACTTTGACATTTTTCATGACATTCTGACGTCATAGTATACTATGGCAATTTTCATGAAATTTTGAAGTCATACTATACTATGGCAATTTTCATGAAATTCTGACGTCACACTATACTATGACATATTTCATGTAATTCTAACGTCATACAATACAATGACATTTTTCATGACATTTTGACGTCATACTATACTATGACATTTTTCAGGTCATCCTGACGTCATACTATACTATGGCAAATTTCATGAAATTTTGACGTCATACTATAGTATGACATTTTTCATGTAATTCTGACGTCATACTATACTATGGCAATTTTCTTGAAATTTTGACATGATACTATACTATGGCAATTTTCATGAATTTCTGACGTCACACTATACTATGACATTTTTCATTAAATTTTGACGTCATACTATACTATGGTAATTTTCATGAAATTTTGACATCATACTATACTATGGCAATTTTCATGTCATTCTGACGTCATACTATACTATAACATTTTTCATGAAATTTTGAAGTTATACTATACTATGACAGTTTCATGAAATTTTTACGATGTACTATACTATGAAATTTTTTTAGGAAATTTTGATGTCATACTATACTATGACATTTTTTATGAAATCTTGACGTCATACTATACTATGACAATTTTCATGAAATTCTGGCGTCGTACTGAACTATGACATTTTTCATTACATTTTGACGTCATACTATACTATGACATTTTTCATGACATTCTGACGTTATACTATACTATGGCAATTTTCATCAAATTTTGACGTCATACTATACTATGGTAATTTTCATGACATTCTGACGTCATACTATACTATGACATTTTTCATTAAATTTTGGCGTCATACTCTACTATGGCAATTTTCATGACATTTTGACGTCGTACTATACTATGACATTTTTTAAGGAAATTTTGACGCTGTACTATACTATGATATTTTTCATGAAATTTTGACGTCATACTATACTATGACATTTTTTTAATGAAATTTTGACGCCATACTATATTATATTTTTCATCAAATTTTGACGTCATACTATACTATGATATTTTTCATCAAATTTTGCCGTCATACTATAGCATGAGATTTTTCATCAAATTTTGACGCCATACTATACTGTGGCAATTTTCATCAAATTTTGACGTCATACTATACTATGGCAATTTTCATGACATTTTGACGTCATACTATACTATGACATTTTTTATGAAAATTTGACGTCATACTAAACTATGGCAATTTTCATCAAATTTTGACGTCATATTATGCTATGACATTTCTTTATGAAATTTTGACGCCATACTATATTACGATATTTTTCACCAAATTTTGACGTCATATTATACTATGACATTTTTTTTATGAAATTTGACGTAATATTAAACTATGTCAAATTTCATCAAATTTTGACGTCATACTATACTATGGCAATTTTCATGACATTGTGACATCATTCTATAATATGTCAAAAGAGCTCCAGCAACACTTGTGGTATGGAAAAGAAACTTTACTGACCGACGCGTTTCGGCTTGTGGCCTTCATCAGGGTCATCAAGAAACATATTGCACACATCATTTAAATAGGTTCATTTGAAATTGAAAAAGTAGAAAAAAATAAAAAATGCATGCATGTGACCAATCCTATGCATCCACATATATATATCTCAGCCAATCAATCACTAAT
>NC_065525.1:46503023-46529438 GCF_006386435.1 Epinephelus moara | reverse complement strand
GATGTGTGCAATATGTTTCTTGATGACCCTGATGAAGGCCACAAGCCGAAACGCGTCGGTCAGTAAAGTTTCTTTTCCATACCACAAGTGTTGCTGGAGCTCTTTTGACATTTTTCAGTGTTTCCTCACTCTCCATGCACCTTGTGAATCGGTGAAGTTGTGCCAGAAACCACTTTCTACCTCAAGAAATCATTCTATAATATGACATCTTTTTATGAAATTTTGACGTCATACTATACTATGATATTTTTATATGAAATTTTGAAGCCCTACTATACTATGATATTTTTCATCAAATTTTGATGTCATACTATAGTATGACATTTTTCATCAAATTTTGACGTCATACTATACTATAATACATTTCATCAAATTTTGACGCCATACTATACTATGATATTTTTCATCAAATTTTAACGTCATACTATAGTATGACATTTTTCATCAACTTTTCGACGTCATACCAGACTATGATATTTTTCATTAAATTTTGATGTCATACTATACTATGGCAATTTTCATCAAATTTTGACGTCATACTATACAATGGCAATTTTCATGACATTTTTCATCAAATTTTGATGTCATACTATACTATGGCAATTTTTTATGAAATTTTGACGCCATACTATACTATTATATTTTTCATCAAATTTTGACGTCATATTATACTATGGCAATTTCCATCAACTTTTGACGTCATACCAGACTATGATATTTTTCATTAAATTTTGATGTCATACTATATTATGATATTTTTCATCAAAATTTGACGTCATACTATACTATGGCAATTATCATTACATGTTGACGTCATACTATACTATGGCAATTATCATTACATGTCGACGTCATACTATACTATGATATTTTTCATCAAATTTTGACGTCATACTATAGTATGGCAATTTTCATGACATGTTGACGTCATACTATACTATGGCAATTTTCATGACATTTTTCATCAAATTTTGATGTCATACTATACTATGGCAATTTTTTATGAAATTTTGCACCATACTATACTATTATATTTTACATCAAATTTTGACGTCATATTATACTATGGCAATTTTCATGAACTTTTGACGTCATACCAGACTATAATATTTTTCATTAAATTTTGATGTCATACTATACTATGATATTTTTCATCAAATTTTGACTTCATACTATACAATGGCAATGTTCATGACATTTTGACATCATACTATACTATGGCAATTTTCATCAAATTTTGACGTCATACTATACTATGACATTTTTTAATGAAATTTTGACGCCATACTATAATATATTCTTTTTCATGAAATTTTGACGTAAGACTATACTATGAAACTTTTTTAATGAAAATTTGACGTCATACTAAACTATCATATTTTTCATCAAATTTTGACGTCATACTGTAGTATGACATTTTTCATCAAATTTTGACGTCATACTATAATATATTATTTTTCATGAAATTTTTACGTAAGACTATACTATGACGATTTTTAATGAAAATTTGACGTCATACTAAACTATGATATTTTTCATCAAATTTTGACGTCATACTATAGTATGACATTTTTCATCAAATTTTGACGTCATACTCTACTGTGGCAAATTTCATGACATTTTGACGTCATACTATACTTTGATATTTTTCATCAAATTTTGACGTCATACTATACTATAATATTTTCATCAAATTTTGATGTCATACCATAGTATGATATTTTTCATCAAATTTTGACGTCATACTATACTATGATATTTTTGATAAAACTTTGACGTCATACTATAGTATGATATTTTTCATTAAATTTTGATGTCATACTATACTATGACATTTTTTGATTAAATTTTGAGGCCATGCTATACTATGGCAATTTTCATCAAATTTTGTCGTCATACCATACTATGATATTTTTCATCAAATTTTGACATCATACCATACTATGGCAATTTCCATTACATTTTGACGTCTTACTATACTATGATATTTTTCATCAAATTTTCACGTCATACTATACCATGATATTTTTCATCAAATTTTGACGTCATACTATAGTATGACATTTTTTTATGAAATTTTGACGCCATACTATATGATGATATTTTTCATCAAATTTTGACGTCATACTATACTATGATATTTTTCATCAAATTTTGACGTCATACTATAGTATGACATTTTTCATCAAATTTTCACGTCATACTATGCTATGATATTTTCATCAAATATTGACGTCATACTATAGTATGACATTTTTCATCAAATTTTCACGTCATACTATACTATGACAGTTTTTTTATGAAATTTTGACGCCATACTATAGTATGATATATTTCATCAAATTTTGATGTCATACTATAGTATGACATTTTTTTATGACATTTTCACGCCATACTATATTATGATATTTTTCTATGATAATTTGACGTCATACTAAACTATGGCAATTTTCATCAAATTTTGACGTCATATTGTACTATGGCAATTTCCAGCAAATTTTGACGTTGTACTATACTATGATATTTTTCATCAAATTTTGACGTCATACTATACTTTGGCAATTTTCATCAAATTTTGACCTCATAATATACTATGATATTTTTGATCAAATTTTGATGTCATACTATAGCATGACAATTTTCATCAAATTTTGACGTCATACTATACTATGACATTTTTTTATGAAATTTTGACGCCATACTATACTATGATATTTTTCATCAAATTTTGACGTCATACTATACTATGACATTTTTCGTCAAATTTTCACGTCATACTATACTATGACAATTTTTTCATGAAATATTGATGCCATACTATACTATGATATTTTTCATCACATTTTAACGTCATACTATAGTATGACATTTTTTTATGAAAATTTGACGTCATTCTAAACCATGGCAATTTTCATCAAATTTTGACATCATACTGTACTTTTGCAATTTCCATCAAATTTTGACATCATACTATACTATGTTAATTTTCATCAAATTTTGACGTCATACTATACTATGATAATTTTCATCAAATTTTGACATCGTACTGTACTATTGCAATTTCCATCAAATTTTGACATCATACTATGCTATGTTAATTTTCATCAAATTTTGACGTCATACTATACTATGATATTTTTCATCAAATTTTGACGTCATACTATACTATGCAATTTTTCATCAAATTTTGACTTCATAATATACTATGATATTTTTCATCAAATTTTGATGTCATACTATAGTATGACATTTTCCATCAAAGTTTGATGTCATGCTATACTTTGGCAATTTTCATGACATTTTGACGTCATACTATACTGTGGCACTTTTCATCAAATTTGCTCGTCATACTATACTATGACAGTTTTTTTATGAAATTTTGACGCCATACTATACTATGATATTTTTCATCAAATTTTGACGTCATACTATACTATGATATTTTTCATCAAATTTTGACGTCATACTATACTTTGATATTTTTCATCAATTTTTTACGTCATACTATACTATGGCAATTTTCATCAAATTTTGACTTCATAATATACTATGATATTTTTCATCAAATTTTGATGTCATACTATAGTATGACATTTTTCATCAAATTTTGACGTCATACTATACTTTGGCAATTTTCATGACATTTTGACGTCTTACTATACTATGACATTTTTTCATGAAATTTTGATGCCATACTATACGATGATATTTTTCATCAAATTTTGACATCATACCATACTATGACATTTTTCATCAAATTTTCACGTCATACTATAGTATGACATTTTTTTATGAAATTTTGACGCCATACTATAGTATGACATTTTTTTATGAAATTTTGACGCCATACTATATGATGATATTTTTCATCAAATTTTCACGTCATACTATACTATGATATTTTTCATCAAATTTTGACGCCATACTATGTTATGATATTTTTCATCAAATTTTCACGTCATACTATACTATGATATTTTTCATCAAATTTTCACGTCATACTATACTATGACAGTTTTTTTATGAAATTTTGACGCCATACTATACTATGATATTTTTCATCAAATTTTGACGTCATACTATACTGTGGCAATTTTCATCAAATTTTGACATCAAACTATACTATGATATTTTTCATCAAATTTTGACGTCATACTATAGTATGACATTTTTCATCAAATTTTGACGTCATACTATACTATGATATTTTTCATCAAATATTGACGTCATACTATAGTATGACATTTTTCATCAAATTTTCACGTCATACTATACTATGACAGTTTTTTTATGAAATTTTGACGCCATACTATAGTATGATATTTTTCATCAAATTTTGATGTCATACTATAGTATGATATTTGTCATCAAATTTTGACGTCATACTATACTTTGGCAATTTTCATCAAATTTTGACGTCATAATATACTATGATATTTTTGATCAAATTTTGATGTCATACTATAGCATGACATTTTTCATCAAATTTTGATGTCATACTATACTTTGGCAATTTTCATGACATTTTGACGTCATACTATACTTTTGCAATTTTTATGACATTTTGACGTCATACTATACTATAGCAATTTTCATCAAATTTTGACGCCATATTATACTATGGCAATTTTCATGAAATTATGACATCATAGTATACTATGACATACTTTACGAAATTTACACATCATATGATACTATGACATTTATTTTGAAATTTTGTCATCATACCATTCTAAATTTTTCAGGAACTTTTTGATGTCATAGTATTGTATTACATTTTTTATGTTGTTTTCTTTTATTACATAATATATTTCCTCTTTTTTTTTTACCTCTTTCACAACATACTACACTGATTATTTCTTTGTTGTCATGCTCTTCTATATTTCAGTGGTTCCAATATTGGGAGCCAACCCATGCTTGAGCGCATCACAACGAAGTGTGCCCACATGAAACCAAAATAACTTTTCATCTCACCTTCACATTTGACTGCTGTTGATTTGTAGATAATTTTAAACTATGTCCATCAATTTGATTGAATTTTTTGTAAACTCTAACAATAATCAATTAGTGAAATCTGCAGTGCTCATAAACTGAGAATGACTTTCCAGTGATATAAGAGACATTTTGTGTTCAGTAATTTAACTTTAAATTCAGTTTACAGTATTTACACTTTCAATATGAGAGAATGAGTTTATATTATTTTTTTTATTATAATTTTTGACTCGGGCACATTAAAATTTTTAAATGTTTTCTAAATGTTTTTCTGAGCCTTCATCTCTGTATGTTTAGTCACCAGCAGCTTCAACAAGCAGAAAATCCTCCAGACTGAATGTAAAAATGTGAATCATGTCAGTCTCATCCTACAATAAGTTCACATATATATAGGTGAACACATCAATCTATGAAATGATGACTGCACTGAAACAAACTGCGCTCTCCTTTATTACGGCCCTAAAAGCTTCACACACGCACACACACACACACACACACACACACACAGTTGTGCACACACAGTTGTGCACACACAGAAACAATCTGTCAACTTGCAAACAGCTAAATGTTCATCCTGCAGAAAGGAAAAAGGAAATGTAAATTATGATGACTTATTTAACGAGATTAGCATGGCAACAGCACAAGTATGATTTCAAACACCCCTCCCAGCTAAAAGCCACGCTGCGCGCGCACACACACACACACACACACACACACACATCAGTGCACACAAAGGAGTGTGTGACAAACTCGCCTGCGCCCCTCGCAGGGTGACGCTACAGTTGATTTGGGAATTACAATTAGATTTATGATGTGGCTGCATATGGCTGAGCCCTCTGTTTCTCTCTCTCAAATGCTGGGATTGGCTGCAGCGAACACCGGCGCCGTGGCGTATACACCACAGCACAGTCAGAATGTGTGGCGTTACCTCACACACACACACACACACACACACACACACACACACACAATGGAACAATAGGCCACATTTACTGTAATGGGCCACCAAAATATAAAGCCGGAGTGGAATAGCTCGACTTTGGAAACAGAAAGCCTTGTGTTGGAAATTATTAGATGCCTGGAAAGTAAGAGCACTATTTGGCGTAATGGAAATAATAATTCATGCAACACTACCTGTAACTTGTGCTCAGTCTTTTCACATGCTCAACACAATAGGTTTGAATGCTGCTCTGCACATCAACACTTTTATCTTTCCACAGCAGTCAGATGAAGAGTTGAAAAAATGAAGAGACAGATTTTTAGGGAAAATCTCAAGTTTTTAATTTTTATTTCTTTATTTTTTTTGATTGTCTTTCTCACCAAGTTGTACTGACACTTTTTAGAGCCAAAGCTGGCTAATAAATACAATGAAATGTTAAAACGCACAATTGAATTTCAAATACAATACTCATCACAAAATGTATGTGACCAGGAAACTGACGTCCCACTTCTGCAGGCCACAACTGACAAGAGTATGAGGTCTAAAGAGATCAGAGGTGACGTGACCCCTTCAGGCGGCACGAGAGCTGCGGCAACAAAACTTGCTTCGGTAAATGAAATGCTTCTAAAGAAATGGCATTTTACTTGTGCCTGGCGTGTCCGAGGCGTCCTATTGAGTCCAAACATGTGACTTTGACTGTTCTAATTTATCATGTTGAAAATCAAACAACATCTTCACATTAGTCCATACTTAAAAAAACAACATAGAATTTATATCCAGTGCTTAGGATGACAACAACAGAAATGTCTATGCATGAGGCTTTTTTTTTCTTTTCCTGCAATGCGAGTAAAAACCAAAGTTCAGTCCCAGCTTGTGAAGCTTTCTGAGTAAAGACTGCCAGGTATGGTCAGAGATATGAAGACGTGTGAAACAGCTGAACAGAAACCACCCGAAGTCCCAGGTGTTGAAAATATTCAGAATGCAGAGTGTGGTGAAAAGAGACAAAGAATATACTGTGTGTCGTCAGAGAAGTGACATTGGAGTAAAACAGAGGAAAAAGCGTGCACGGCGCTGAGCACGAGGCCGCGCTGACACAAGAGGAGAACATCTCAGTTCAGACTGTGGAAAAACTCTGCAGCTTTTTTTCCTCCATTCTTCTCCTAATAATTTACTCGTCTTCAAAATATACATGCGCTGTAGAAAAGGTACCCTTTTTGAAATAACAGACCTCTTTTTGCAGCTCAATAAATTCTTTCTTAAAACACATGTTTGGTGAATCTGTCCCACGTGATGCTCAGAAGACATTTACAAATATGAACAGGCTAATAATAAAAATAGGAACATTTTGTACCAATTCAAAACACAATTCAAAATACAGCCAAGGGATCCAGAATATTAGAAACTCTCATCCTACAGCAGGTAACTGTGGCGCTGCTAGACCCCGCCCCTCTGCCCACCGCCCGCCGCCCGCTGCTGACTGGACACGTTTAAGTCTTAAAGTGTCTCAGCAGAAATGAAGCCAAATAAATGTCTGTACCTTTGGCCAGATTGGAAGGAATAAACTCAAACACTGAAGGTCGGCGTTTGGTTGCGCCCTCCTGAACCTACAGCACAATGTGCCGAGTGTTTTGCCTCAAGGAACTGTGGGAAATGTGGTTCATAAAAGCACCAATGCAGTAAGTGGAACTGAGGAGCAGATCTCAGCATGGAGGAGCTGTCAGAGATCAAAGTGTGACATCACATCCTCACTGAGCTCTGCCGGTAATCGGGTCAGGAGGGGGGCCAGCAGTTACCGAGTCGGAGCATCATCATCATCATCATCATCATCATCATCATCATCATCATCATCATCACCATCATCATCATCAGATAGAAAAAGCTGATTGTATAAGACTTTTTTGCAGCATTGGAAGTTAAGACTACGACATCCCGAGTGAATGTGAATGTAGGTTTGGCACATTTGAAGTAAATCTGTGCAATGCCTGGGTTCGTGCTTCCTTACACACCTACTCAGTAATAGTAATAATAGTAATAATAGTAATACTACTACTACTACTACTACTACTAATAATAATAATAATGTGATATAAGGGATTTTGCTCCCTTTATTTCATTGACAGTCTGAAAAGACCTACCACTCTTTCTGTATGAAAACGAAACAAAAAAAGAAACACATTCACAAGCTGGCACATCATACCTGAGCTGGGATATAAAAAAAACTCTAACAGTAATGTAATGTAAGCAGTCTGTCAGAAAACAAGATGGAGATGCACGGTGTACTGGTAAGAAACAAAAGTAAGACTATAAGATTACAATAGCTAGGATTTATATTAAAACTTTTCATATTTCAAGTTCCGACAGTCCAGAGTTCGTACAGGCAGCGACCTGTCAGAGGAAAACAGAACAAAAAGAAAACACAAAAAAAGTAAATACATGAAGATAAAAATGAAACCACTCCTTAAACATTTAAGACCAAATAGCTGTTGAAGACCAACTCCTGATGCTTCAAATCCATGCATGCTCTTTACAAACCACACAGCAATGTGTTCCTCGCTCATGTGTCTCATCCTGTCTCATCCTGTCCTCATCCTGTCTCATCCTGTCTCATCCTGTCCTCATCCTGTCTCTTCTGTCTCCGTCTCTTCTCGGCTCCTGTTAAGATTGTCAGAGTTGAAGGAAACTGAAGTTTGTTGTCAGCTGGATGTCTGAATGTCTGTCAGCTGTTTTTTCTCGGGTCACATTTTGTCCATCCGCCGTCTTCTTCAAATGGACGTCCATCAACTGTCCGAGAACTCAGTGAGCATGTGAATCCTGTCTGGGCATGCTCAGTGCGTGATGCCACATGTCCTGAAGGTCTCTATAATAAACTGTGATTTTAAAAAGTGTCTCTGAGTAGAACAGGAGTTTTGTTTTTTCTCTTTTTACAACCGACACCCTGAGCGCGCTCAGTTGGCGCTGACGGCCTCCTGTGTCTCGTGGTCGCTGCTATAGTCTGACTTGGGCTCGTCCTCAAAGTCCTCGTACATGTCCATGTCGTCGTCTCCGTTGGCAGGGTCGCTGGGCAGATCCAAGGCTCCCATCCCGCCACCATTGCTGCCTCCGCCGCCGGGCTCGGACTTCATCCCGTACGTGCTCTGAATGACCGGGATGGCGGGTTCGGGGCTGGCTGAGTTGCTGGAGCAGTCTGAGGTCAGGTGTGGGGACGGTGTGGCTGTCGTTGCCATGGTAATGGCGCCCGGGTAAACTCCCACTCCGCCCGGGCTGCTGCCGAGAGGCATCGGTGGCTGAGGCCTGAAAGACAAGACAGGAAGAGGGTTTTTCTCTCTCGTGTCTCAAAGGTGAGCAAAGAATAAAAAAATGGAGAAAAGACCGGAGCAGCTAGCACACACACACACACACACACACACGCACGCACGCACGCATGCACGCGCGCACACGCGCGCGCACACACACACACACACACACACACGCACACACACACACACACACACACGCGCACCACAGTGTATAGTGTAACTTTAGCTTATTTTAACACATTTAAATCTAAATTTTCAGACATGTTATTAACTTTTTTTTTCCATTAATACTTTTTGGACATTTTAATAATTGTTTCTGACATTTAATCATCATTTTTTCCAGAATTTTTATAAACTTTTTTGACAAGTATTTTTTTTGACATTTTTTCAAAAAAACAAAATTTGAAAATATTTTTCGACCATTTTAATTATGTTTTTTAGAAATGTTTTTTCATGATAATAATTGTATTAGTTTAATTAATTCCTCTCTATGTTGAGCTTCACAGTAGAAGTAATAATCCTGCAGCATCACTCAGTGCGTGAAGCTGTTGCAGCGTATGTTGTAGCCTGTGATTGTGTCATCCAACAGTCTGCAGGCATCAAACTGGATGTTTATTAGAGTCATGTTGCACAGTGCACAGCTGCACTAAACTTAGAAGACTGATCAAATCTCACAGTCTGTAGGAGGATTAAAGCCGGACCACAGTGGTGGACTGACCAACAGACAAAGACAGGCTGCATGTAAATCTTTTTTCTCTTTAAATAATGAAATAATAAAAACAAACAGGTCACAGGAACATATCAGCTGGTTAGTGCCAGATGAGTGTTTGATCAGACTCTGATTCATTCTCAGCTCCTTTGAACAAAAACATGAATTGTGAAGCCACTTAAAGAGCAGAGCTCCTCGTCAGGTCGGGCATGTCCTGACACAGAGCGCTCGCTGCCAGCTCACAGCAGCTAAATAACCTGTTCACATAGAATAGAGGAGGAATGAGGGTGACGGCCCATCAGTCAAAGGGCCCCTCTGGCTCCTCACTGAGCCTCATAAAGCAGGAAAACTGCTGTCACTTTTCTCACCTAACAGTTTTCCCTCCTCCGTCTCCTGAAACAATTACAGCCGTCCGCTCTGACAGACTCATTTTCACATTAGACGCTTTAAAACAACACTGGTTTAGTTGTGTGGAATGTGCCAGTAACTGGTCGAGTGCCGGCTCCCAGTAGCTATTTGATTTAGCAGTGATTGAAAGAGCAGGCTCGGAGAATCAGGAGCGTTTTTCTGCAGTTACTGACCACACACAGTAAATGTGGCATTCAGCCCGTGACGTCTGCCTGGCTCTCGCTCCCTCTCAAACATCTGCTTACATTTCATATTCCACTATGTCTGTCTGTGTCCAATTTCACTGCCCGCAAGCGCCCAGCATTGTCCTAATTTAATAAATGACAAGCTATTAAAAATCGCTCCTATTCAAAGCCGTGGCCTCTGGTAAATCCATCTGAAGCCCAGGCCACTGTGATGGCTTTAAACACATCCATGGCTGGTTCCTATTAAGACAATGCCACTGTTTTTCCCCTCTCTGCACCCACTACACTGAACACAACGCTCCTCAGCAAACCTTTAAAAGCTTTCACAGAAACAAGCAGAAGGTTGCACTAGGAGACCTCTACTGAATAAACCCTGATGGTCACCCCTCAATCCTCCAGGAAGAATCGGTCTTTTATATTGATGCTGTGACACACGGTAAGAAAAAAGACCTGAGATAAAGTGCAGAGAAAAAACATAATTAAAAAATAAACCCTGACTGAAATGCCCCCAAATCCTCTTTATGAATAACAGTATCTTTATCCTGCTAAATGTGTTTGATAAAAAACCCATGGTGAGGTCAAGGTGGCGAGCGCGATGGGAAGTTTAACTGAACTGAGAGGTTGCAGGAGCAACAGTAAATTAGTCAAAGTGTTATTGAGCGACATACAAAGCGTGTGTGTGAGCCGGGGCTCGTCGCTGTCGCTGCACACACTGATGGAAGAAAATGTTTCTGTGGAAAAATACCTGGAGGTGCACTTTGAAACTTTATATAAGACACTGCGTGTTCATTGTGTTACATACAGACACAGGAAGCTGACTGTGATGTTCAGGGTCAGCTGACAACACACACACACATGTAGACTTGGTTTGGTCTGGTTGAGTTTGGCATCTTGGATTTTTGGATTCTGAGTCGACCATGTTTGGACATACAGTATTTAGTGTAGAAATTCAGCCCTGCATAGCTGAGAGGGAATCAGCTTCAGAGCAGCGCTGGTTGATCTGGACACAATCTAATATCACAATATATTTGGCCAAAGGACTGGGTGTTGATATGGTGAGGATACTGTGGGGCTGACTGTTGGTGCTTTCACACTGACATTTGTTGCAACCATCAGTAATGTGGATATAAATGTTAATAAGAGAAGAGTTCAGACAATAATGTTACTTTAAAACCAGGAAACTTTGGATATTAAAAGATTCATAATCAAGACAGTATGTTGTCCCATATCATGATGTAGTGTGTATGTACCAGGCTGTAAACGTGTTGATTTCTACATGTTAACATGGAGGTCTGACTTGCTCTTGGAGCCAGCCTCTAGTGGACATTAGAGGAACTGCAGGATTGACGTCTGACGGTACTCACCCGACAAAGAACTGCCTCATCTCCTGACGCCGTGACCTCATCATCTGCTTGTACTCTCCGATGCGCAGCTTCTTGCCGTCAATGATGCAGGTTCTCTTGGGCCGCGGCTTGTACTTGTAGTTGGGATATTTCTCCAGATGGATTTTACTCAGGCGGGCCTGCTCCTCGTAGTACGGCTGCTTCTCCTGGTTGGTCATGGATTTCCAGCGAGAGCCTGGAGAAGATGTGCAGATTAGTTTTTCTCTTTAGTTTAGCTTGACTCAACTTGGTCATAAAACATATGTAAATATCTCAAATGTTTTCTGTGCAGGATTTTCCTGGAAACAAAGAACAGACTCAGACAAAAGTAAACCCTCTCAGTCATCACTGATGACCTGCTAGAAGTGTGTGATGGTGTATTTATCTGCAGAGAGCCTGTTCTCTTCAGGCTGTGAGCACAGTGCACAGGTGAGGTCGGGCCTTATAGAAAGGTAGTGACCAGGTGTCAGATCGTAACCAGATCAAAGAGGAAGCTACAAACATCCTCAACACAGCGCTGAAAAACACCGACCAGAGACACTGACTGTCACCTTCACTGTCTCTGGTGATTCTGTTTACAGCCATCATCATCCTCACTGTGACCTCGTCACATGTCCACGTTTGGTCATGGACTTTCCACGTCCACATATGACGTCCAGGGTACCCTGGGTGTGTTGGTTGTTGACGTTCTGGGATGCCGTGTCAACTTCAGCCTGTTACATGCATTGTCTGTTTTCAAAATACACTTCTGTTTTCACAGGAAATGTACAGTTTGATACAGTCTCTTTCAAAATAAAAGCACTACATTGGTACAACGCCACCAAATGTTTTTTTTTCTTCAACAACACACACACGTGGTTACTTTTAGCCAACACACACACATGGTTACGTTTAGCCAACACACACACACGTGGTTACGTTTAGCCATCACACACACACGCGGTTACATTTAACCAACACACACACACGTGGTTACGTTTAGCCATCACACACACACGTGGTTACATTTAGCCAACACACATATGTGGTTACATTTAGCTGACACACATACGTGGTTACGTTTAGCCAACACACACACACGTGGTTACGTTTAGCCGACACACACACACACGTGGTTACGTTTAGCCGACACACACACACATGTGGTTACATTTAGCCAACACACACACATGGTTACGTTTAGCCAACACACACACGTGTGATTACGTTTAGCCGACACACACACACATGTGGTTACATTTAGTCGACACACACACACGTGGTTACGTTTCGCCAACACACACACACGTGGTTACGTTTAGCCAACACACACACGTGTGATTACGTTTAGCCAACACACACACGTGGTTATGTTTAGCCAACACACACATGTGTGATTACGTTTAGCCAACACACACACGTGTGATTACGTTTAGCCAACACAGACACACATGGTTACGTTTAGCCAACACACACACACGTGATTACGTTTAGCCAACACACACACACGTGGTTACGTTTAGCCAACACACACACACACGTGGTTACGTTTAGCCAACACACACACACGTGTGATTACGTTTAGCCAACACACACGTGGTTACATTTAGCCAACACACACGTGGTTAGGGTTTAGGAAAAAAGAACAGGGTTTGGCTTTACAATCTTACAGGACGTGAACACCGGCCTCCCGAGTGAGAGATGGAGGTCCCACCCTTCTCAGACGTCCGCCGTCTTAATTTTCATTGCTGTCCCGGTGCGTTTCCCCCAAGCTGTTGGTTGCCATTATTGCCGCGTATTATACCGACATGAAAGGGTGGCTTTCTTTTGTCTGCCTGATGCTGTAAGTCACTGACCAAGACTTCAGGGTGAGACCAAGTTGTGACAAACAGTAACCAACAATTCCTGCATGGTATATATTTAAGAGAGCTTTTTCATTTCATTTAGGTTCTGATGAAAGTGATGTGTAGACTCTGTGGTAAAATATACCAGTGATCAGAATGAAACCAAAGATTCAAACGGCTCACAGAGTCTCAGCTCGAACAGAAATGTCAGCGTTCCTTCAGGTTGGATGTTGTCATGTGAACAGACACCATCAAATCTTTAACCAGGGAGGCTGTTTAAAATCAGGAGTGGATTACACTCTGCTCCCTCTTGGCTCCAGAAGAATGACGCATTGTGTACTTGTTATTTTCCCAGTAAGAGGACCTTCTGAACAAGTGGACAGGGCCATTACCGCAGGAACGCAGCACATCTGCGAAGCACTCCGACAACTGATTATACACACTCCGCCTCGCTCCTCTGTTTATCAAGGTTTATCACAAACCCGTCCTGTACTTTTGTCACACAGGAAACACACAGGAGGGTTTTACAGCCTGCCACCCACTCCCCAGAGTCCAGCTGTGTTATTACATCCATTGTACACATGCAGTCGTGCACACGTACACAAACGTGCACTCTAAACTCTGCTTTTTGTTCCTATCTCTGCCACAGACGCTCGATAGATCACTTATTTCTCATGATTCCCACAAACTGCATCACTGATTCATTCTGATGAGGAAATCATCACCTCAACGTCATATAAATGCAGGAAGTCTTTGGTCAAACACAAGACGCCTCTTGAGTCAGAAACACAAACCCAGCTCAGAAGCAGCATTTTGTTAGCGTTGCTCAGGAGGAGGATTTACATTCAGAGACCCTCCAGCTCAGCAGAGCTCTGCGTCGGACACTGGAGGTCTTCACAACATTTCATGAACAACCGCTACGCTCAGCGCTGCCTGAATGGCTATCTGTGTGAGGCAGTTAGTATCAACACGGCTACTTTAGAGCTGAATGCATCCATCACACTCGTCAGGCCGACACAGTGGAGCTCTGTGTGTCGAGTGTTCCAGGTCTAACAGCACACTGCTCCTTCTTATAGTCCTCAGCCTGCTGCTGATATAGACCCTGTGAACTGTGGAGGACAGAGGAGCCTCCTGAGCGCCGAGTCCAGAGACAAATACGTCTGTGCACACGACAAAGAAACGAGGTAAAACCACACATAGTTTCAGACCTTCAGCTGTGTGTGTGTGTGTGTGTGTGTGTGTGTGTGTTAAAAGGTTGGATTAAACTGATCTTCACACAGACTTTATGTCCCGACACGTCCAGAAGGTGACGAGTTCTCTGAGATAAGAAACTGATGTCACAGTTCAAACATGAAGACGAACAGCCTAGAAAATTCTTCCAGTAACAGAAATACGCTGCTGATAATTATCAAAGAGCTCATTTACAAACTTCTGTTTTCATCTGAATCATCTGATCACTGATTATTTTCTTCCCATTATATTACATTCAACACAAACACTGATACGTTTCCTCAGGGGAAAATAAAGAACAGTTATAGGGTCACCCCCGACCCACCAGTTTTCCAGAAGCACAACATTAAAGGGACAGTTCACCCCAAAACCAACAGTGTTCATTGTTGTTTCTGCTGCACTGCACCGAACAACTGAATCATGGTGCAGAAGGAAGCATCTTGTGCTCGCTCCTCAAGCAGCCAGGGGCGTCGAAATGTTTGCAGACATCATGAGTAGATGCCCGCTCCCCTCTGTGCAGTGATACAGTTGGTGGGTGTAGTTTGGTAGATGAGGAGGAGGAGGAGGAGGAGGAGGAATATGTGATTTGATTTTGGGGTGAACTGTCCCTTTAATGTCAAACGCTCCTGTTGAATATAAACTTGTGAAAGCTCACCGAGGATCTTGCTGATGTTGGAGTTGTGCATGTCGGGGAAGGTCTGCAGGATCTTCCTCCTCTCGTCTTTGGCCCACACCATGAAGGCGTTCATGGGTCTCTTGATGTGAGGCTCGGCGTTGTTCCTGCCCCGCGCCTCCCTGAACACTCGCGCCTCCGTGATGTTACTTCCTGTGTGACACAGAGGAAAACAGTTCTCTGTGTGCCCACCAACCAGTGACACAGTTATCTCTCATACTCTCATGGTCGACCTGCAGGATACTCGGATCCTTCTCTGACGATGTATGACAGCGTGTGATGGCGGTCTGGATGAGATGCCCTCAGCACACTCACACAAACACACCATGGTCAGTTAGCTTCATCCTGATAGGATGTGAGTGTCGCTGCTCCTGTGTTTACTCCTCTGACTGTAAACTAACCCACAACGAGCCGTCCGCAGCTCCTTGCCGCCTGTAAACACCACAGCTTTATGAGGAACAGGTGGGCCGACGGCGTTTAACATCCAGTCACTCACGCTGCGTTGACACAAGGTGTTTCATTTATTTAAAAAAGCTCATCTATTCATTTTAACTTTTAGCTCTGACACGCTTTGGCTCTTTGAAATCTTGGATCTGACTTGATTTTATGATTTTACAGTTCTATGATTTGATGACGTCATGATTTTTTTCATCTTATGATTTTAAAAAAGGTTTCAGACTTGTGGTTTTGCTCTGATCAGTGGGTGACTGATGAGTTCTGTTCCATCCACAGTGTCACAGCTGTGGGCCGTACGCGGCACAGATGATGCCTGCAGTGAGAAGGTGTTCTCTTATTTCAGTGAGTCAGTGTCTGTTGGGACTTCAAGGCTCTGACAGTTAAAGATGTCAGAGGAGGTGACACAGGAAGAAACACTATGAAAGTTGGATCAACAGGATCTCAGATCACTTTGAAATGAATCAGCTAATTCTTGTTTTAAACTCTTTCTGAATGTGCTTTTATATTGAATGAATGTTTTAGGTTCACTGTAGAGGCCACTGAGCTGCACTCCCTGTATGAAAAGAGTGAGCTGTATAATAAAGTTTATTATTATCATTATTAGTGTAACAGTACCTGCTGACTGCAGGCGACGCACAGGATGTTAAGTGTCTCGCTTTTACTCATTAATATTTTTTACAAATGATCTTCACAGTAAACTTTATTGAGCATTAAAGGGAAAGTTATAGTGGTGCTGAACTGATCCACAGTCAGTGTGTGTCCTACAGCAGACGTCAGGTTAGAGAAGCAGCAGGAGCTCTGCTGAAGAAGCTCATCAACACACTGCTGTGGACGGAGGCAGCAGTTAGTTCACCTGAATGTCAGTTTAAGTTTTCACTGCTTCACCTTTCTGTCACACAGACCGATCAAATGTGGCCTCAGCTGCCATGTGAGCTCTTGTCAAAGCACGGAGTTTAACATGAGTGAACACGGAGCTGCTGCTCGACTGCTGCCTCCATCAGTGAGTGTGTCTGCGTGACTTTGGTGAATCTGAATTAACCCTATAAACGTCCCACAGACTCACAGACTGATGGAGGCAGCAGTCGAGCAGCAGCTCCGTGTTCACTCATGTTAAATCACTGTTTCTCTCGAGCGACACAACAGCTTCAGTTCAGTTCTCCACCAGAGACCAGCGTCTGACATTAAAGTAAAGCTGTGAAAACACTGTCAGTATAACGACTCTCGCACTGACACTGATTGTTTCATGTGGGACTTTTCTGCACTAGTGATAATACGTCTTGTTGCTGACTCCGCCCACAGCAGTATGTTGATTAGCTTCCCAGCCGGTGTGGTATCCAGCACACCCCGACTGTTAGAGATCTGAACCGTCCCTTTAACGGACTCGTCTTCGCCTGCTGCTGTTTGCAGACGTGTCCTGGGTGGGATTTCATGTCATGAGCTGTGAGCAGCGTGTGGTGCTCCTGCAGGACTAATAACAGTGTCAGGTTTTTAAGAGATGTTGATGTTAAAGAGTCTGTTTAGCTGCTTCAGTGTCCTCCAGCAAAGCTTCCTGAGGAGCACAATAAATATTTGTGTTCCCTGAATACCTGCATGTTGTGCAGCTCTGGAAGACGCCTTCATCTTTATTGTGGATTTTCTGAGATGGCGGACCACCAGAGGCACCAGAGGCAGGGCCTCTTCTGTGAGGGGCCCCAGGTTCAGGGTCACTGCTATCAATTTAGTCTGAACAGGATGTGACTGCCTCTAAGTCAAACCTCAGCAGCTCCTTCCTCCTTCACCCCCACCCCCCTCCAGTCTGTCACGTCTCTGTGCTTCTGAGTAACCCACATTATACTGGAGGCAACTAAACATGAGGAGTACAACACGTTGAACAAACCACCAGAGGAGTGAATCAAAGGTGCTGTTACCATCCAGATCTTCTGGTCTCGTCAGGTCAATGACTCGATGGACCATCTTCCCAGCATCGTCCCCAAGCTTCCCCAGGTGCTGGCTCAGAGTCTCGTAGTGCAGCCGCTCCTGAAACACAGGAAATATCAAAGGTTCTTTAATGAACGTGAGAAACGTGACGTCAGCTGCCAAAACTAAACTTTTCACTGTCAGTCCTTCTTATTGAACGTCTGGATGGTGGCCCTGTGTGTGAGCCTAGCACCTCTCAGTTGGGTCACGGGGGAAGACTGTGATGTTCATGACAATAAAACTAACTGCTGGGTTGAGTTGAGAGACGAAAAATAAAAGAAACACACAGGCTGTTTATTTTAATGCAGTTTTTTATTGAGGGAAATGAGTCATGATGTTGGTTCTATGATAAGTTAAGAGACAAGTCAGAGCTCCTTCAGGCCTACGCTAATCAACCTCCCATCATCATCATCATCATCATCATCCTCATCCTCTTGCCTTCTGCCTGCCACTCCACTTCTGAGACACATAACGTCTGCGAGCAGCCCGCCTCGGGGCCTTCCAGCTAAAATTACCCCACCACGCTCCCAAACTGTGGTGGAAAACATCGAACCCTCCGTGGAGCTACCGCACAGCTACGCTCCTCCTCTCCCTCCCCCTCTCCCTCCCTCCTTCCTCCTCCCTCTCGGCTCTCCTCCTTTTTCTGGTGACAGAGGCATTTTGTTTGACGCAAGGAATGGTTGCCGGGTGAAGTCATGCCGCGGTAGCCGCTGGCAGAGTTGGTGGAACTTAGGGGCCGGTGTGTATGTGTGCGTATGTGTGCGTATGTGTGTGTGTGTTTATAGATGAGGAGTCGGCGCGGGCCAATGTCAGCACTACGGCAGGGCTGTAATCAGGCCCACCGCAGAACATGTGCCTGGGCAGTGCCACGCTCACCGCAGGAAGCAACCGCCTAACAAAGGACTAAAGAAAAGACACAAGGACGGACAGAGAGACTGAGAGACAGACAGAGGGACAGATGAAGAGACAGAGGGACAGGGGGACAGACAGACGGAGAGACAGAGGGACAGAGGACGATGGAGGGAGCAAAGAAAAAACAAAGAGGAGTGGACAACCAGAGACAAAATCAGGGCTCAGAGTTCTTCTTTAATTTGTAGAGTTTAGGGACCGTTCATTATTTATCGGGGGGGGGGGGGCCTTACAACTGAAAATGGCTGTATCTTGTATTTACCACCCTGCAGCTTTGGAAGGGATGTTTTCTTCAAAAATGTGGGTGATTTTTTTTCTTTAAAGTGCTGGAAATTTTTAAAGAAAATGTTCATGTTTTCTCTAAAAATTTTCATTGATTTTTTTTCTTTCTTTGTTTTTAATTTTTTCTTTTCTTCAAAAATGTGGGTGAATTGTGATGAACAAAAAAAGCCAGAAATTATTATCGGATTTTCTGACGTCTGACGCTCCCTCGACACATCATGTGTATCAAACACTTCTGTCAGAAAGAGAAAAAAAACTTAAAATAATTTGCACGTTTGCACAAACTGAGCAGCATGACTGACACGAGTGAATGGATTTTCCTCCTCTGATAAGTAAAGAACAGTCCCTAAACAACAGCCTGGTGAAAAGCCTCTCAGACTTGTGGCAGTTTAAGTTTGATGTTTCAAAGATCAACAGTTTTCACAGAATGAATTTAAAGTTCTTCAAATGGGACAGCTGTGCAGGAGCTTCCTCAGATGTGCCTCACAGCGTCATTTAAAAACATGTGAAGCAGTCAGAGACGTCCGAACGCTGCTGGTAAATGGGAGGACAGCGATGGAAAAGTAACGCAGAGTGGAGTTAGGCTTTTGGAAAATGGACTAGGACAGCATCAATAGAGGTGGACTGATCCAAAATACAGATTAACAGCAGACCTGGGTCATAATTTGCAAATATTCCCTGCGGTTGGTCTACTTTTGGTCTACTTGAAAGTTCTTGTGGCAAATGCAATAAGGAGCTGTCTTTGCTTTGTTTAGTCAAGATTGAAATAGGTTTGGCTGCTGCGCCTGCTGGTTTGATTCTGGCCCGCTGCCTCCTGGAGCAGCTTTACAGACTCTCTCTGTCATGAGACTCCATTTGTCTCCTGTCTTTATTCCTTTGTCTTCATCAGGGAGCGACGGCCTGCTTAGAAACAGTCCTGATGTTCAGGCGGTTATACTCTGTGTGTGTGTGTGTGTGTGTGTGTGTGTGTGAAAGGCTTCGACGCAGCACCACATCACGTATTACATTACTATTTAGCGCCGGTGTGAATCGGAGCACTTGAGTGCAGAGCAGGCAGGTTGATGAACCAAGGACTAAACTAATTAAACACAATGAAGGCCACGTGAAGAGGCTGCGCTGAATTAAAGCGTCACAAGATGGACGAGTAATTAAAAAGATCAAGTTAAATAAGAACAACAGGAGGACGTGTGGATGTGAATACGCTGCTGCTGCTGCTGCAGCCTCGTGCTGCTGCTGCTGAATGTATATTTCTAAATTTAAGAGACACCCGACTCTTTTTGTTCCGCCTGGTCTCTCCTCCTCTTGGCGTGTGCGTTGCTGTGGTAACGCTCCAAACATGGCTGTTTTTTTTTTAATCCACACCGTATTGAGCTCATTACCACAGTTACAACTCGCCTACCGCCAACGCGGCCTGCCTCCAGCTGACCCGCAACCGTTTACTGTCTCCTCCCGGACCAATCAAGTTTGGCAGCCTCCTCCACCCCCCTGCCCCCCCTCCTCCCAGCGTTCCCTCTCTCTTCCTATTTCCTTCATCTCTTCTTCTTCAGACTTCACTGTGTGCGATAGAGCTGTCAGTCAGCCCCGCTCTCCTTTTCACCGTCCCTCCTATTCATAGCTCTTCACACTCGCCGCCACCCCGGAGGCTCCAGCCCGAACACTCAGACACTCAACAGTCTATTTGCAGGTGCCAGAGCGGCCTTTGTAGTCAACATTATTATAATGTCGCTAAATCATTCAGGCTTCAAACACACCAACGTTACGGCGACCTTTAATCAAGACTTGGAAGCGTCTGAGCTGTCGGAGTAACGGGCTCCATCCTACAGCCAACATAAACTTCTATACAACCATTTCCTCCCTGGTCGCCTTCCTGCAGACTCTTTCCGCTGCACCAACTTTACTCAACAGGCTCAACACATTTCTCTGTAGCGGCCTCGGTACATTCAACACCCTCACATTCACACATCTGGTCAGTTTCAAACTGTGCGAGAGGCGAGAATGAGTCAAGAAATGTTCAAGAAACAAAGCTGCTGAATTAAAACAGGCTGAAACAAAATGAAATGACGATAACGTCTGCTCACTTCTGGTCACAAATAAATTTAACCTTCACTTTCTGAGTCCATCTGCTTTCTGTTTTTCTGCCTCAAGTCTTAGAGACCAAAATAAATATATATATATTTTTTAATTTCAAATTTGCGACAGTGTCCAAAATCCTGCAACAAAGACTGTCACACCTGCCAGCTGTTTTCAGTCGTGGAGAAATCAGCTCACTTGTTTATCTCTGTCATCACTTTGGCTGTAGCAGATAAAGATATGAAGCTAAACGTGGTGTCCGACCTGACAGACATTACTGTGATGCTTTGCTAGCATCTCTGATACATTTAGAAATAAAAGGTTTTAAATGTGAAGATCTGAGTTGCAGTACGAGAGAGGAGAATAAATCACAAAGGATTAAACTGACCAATAAAAACTCTGCAAGATAAAACAATTTAATAAACAAGAACAAAATAATATGACTGATAAACAGTGAGACAATAAACCTCTGTTCACTCTGACTTCTGATGGCAAATCAATTTTCTATTGACGGGAAGCTTCATTACAATTCTTTTACATTATTAAATACTTTGTGTTTGGTGAAGTTATTTGTCAAATATCTCACAGACCAAAATACTTTAAATTTAAACTTCTTGCAAAGTGTCCAAAATCCAAACCACGTCCCGCTAACAACATCAATCACATCAGGGTAGAAAACTGGAAATTGTTTTTAACTGTGAAGATATTTGAAATCAGCAAACTTGTATATTTCTATTTCCAAGTTGAACCTGCAACAGATAAAGATATAAAATCAACACGGTGGTCGACTGCGGAGCTCGACGATGTCCTGCTGTGGACGAAACATATTTTAGACAAAAATCTACATCTGTTTACGCTACATTTGAAATATTTTCACTGGCTGGAGGCGGCGGGTGTGTTCTGCTAAATAAAGTGAGTGTTTGTGTCAGTACAGTCTGGTGGCGTTTGAATAACAGGAAGGTAGAACTGTGACAATACGATAAATACAGTTTACACTTACACTGATATGGACGTTTTCTTTTTTTAGGTGGTTAAAACTCAATCAGCTGGGGCAGCTGTCTGTTCAGTTACTGAACACAGACACTGTGACTGGGTCTGACGGATCAGCTGACGGCTTCAGAGGATTACAGCAGGTTTCAGTCAACTGTGTCCCATCATGCAATGCTCCTAGTTTACAATCAGCTGTGGAGTGACTGTTTACATCCCAGCTTCATCTGAAGCGAGGAAACAGTTTACGCTGCTTCTTCTGTGGTGTGTAGCTCGACCTGCGCTCCGTCTGCCATCACCTGCCACGTTCACCTCTGCTGGAGACAGGAAACGGTTTTCTCTCATGTTTCATGTAAACTTTACGGAGCTCCTGTGCAGAGCTGTCGCACATTTCTAAGATAACCTCTACATGTTGTCGACTGAGCCGCAGTGAAGCGTCTGCAGGAACACATCCTGGATTGAATGTTTTCAGCTGAGTAACATGACAGTCTCTGAAAAACTTGGTGCTTTCCTTTCAGTGGCTTCAGGGAGTGTTTTGTGGCTGTTTAGATGAATAAAAAAATGCACAAGCTTCAGCGCACACACACGCGCGCACACATAAACATACATGCGCACACCCACACAGTCACACACAGTGGCTATTTCAGTGAGCTCTGGCAGCCGCGGGCCAGCTGGAAGCAACGTAAGCGTAAGGTGATACTCAACAATGCCACTAACTGGCCAGGCCTCTCGTCTGTACACCAGCTATAATGACATTAACATGGCCAAGGCCCGAGCAGAGCCAGGACACACACACACACACACACACACACACACACACACACACAAAGGACTAAAGGATCACTTTACGCTCTCAGAGAAACATTCATGTCGTCTGTGCTTAAAATGAACTCTGTGAGACAAAAATACACAAACAGAGTGAAATCAGCACAAACACACACTGAGATGTCGAATCAGCAACAAACAGCTCAGCGTCCTGCGTCACACTGAGATACAGCAGTGATCTGATTCCCTCCTGACGCACCGTGTGAGCACAGTGTCATAAAACAGAAAGGCCTGGACGAGGCTTCAAAGTTTCTGAGTAACAAATTTATTGGACCGACAGAAAACAACACAGAAATCCAAGGTAAAGAAAACGAGGCGGCGTCGCTGCCTCCCGAGGTGGAGCGGCTGAGTCACACTCTCACTATCCAGCAAGTTCCATCCATGAATTGTTTAAGACAGAGCAAAGCCTCTGAGCGCTGCAGAAAGAAGACAAACTATGTATTTAAAGCTAAAAGAGAGAAAGAAAGAGTCTTTGAGCTGCTGTTGTCAGGGAACCAATAACAAACTGACAACAAACAGCGAGGCCTGCTGTCGTCCTCCGACCGGAAACAATTACTTTGAGACTTTCCAAATGAGCTTTTTATTAGGAGGCATGGAGCTATAAACCAAATTACTGCACTGCTTTGGTTTTGTTCTTATAAAGTTGGAAAATATAGAGCTGGGAAACACACAGGGCTCTCCCTGAAACACACACCTTGGTCTGTCGTCATCTCACACTCAACTCGCTGCAAAACGATCCTTAAAGCTCAAACTTGCTTCTCCAGACCTGCAGCAGACAACTCAAATTAAATCTTAATAAACAATTTATTGGTATAGGCTGTTGTATAATTTATATTTAGCAGTTGCTCAGTGTTTACCAGCATAATGACTTCTAAAAACATCGGCAGGGGAGCGGGCAGAAATACAGCACACATATATTTTGCCAGATTTTGGATGTTTTGCGCAAACAAGTCAGAAACATTCAAAACAGCCTATCCTTGAAGTGCACCAATCATGACCTACTTGGGGTTGGTGGGTTCAAAGTCTCCACCCCTAAAATATTCATGAGTTCCTCTCCTCCTCCTCCTCCTCTTCCTCCTCCTCATCCTCATCCTCACAAGCAACATGGGATCAATTGCGCAGGAGAGCCGGTCTAATCATGTTCCCTGTTTTCCTGAACGTCTGATCCCTGGAATCTGTGATTGGCCGATCAGACTGATTGAAGATGTTTTGGAGTGCAGACGTCCCTCTGGATATAAGATCCTGGTACAAAGGCCCTGTCTCCTCCCGCCCAGAGGGGGAGAGATGAGCAAGGAGGGGGAGGGGGGAGGTCCCATCCCCCAGAAAGGCCCTTTAATTGGGCTAAAACCCCGAGGCCGGGATCCCCCCTCCAGGGCCAGAGGAGAGCTGGACTCTATTATACACACACACGCACACACACACACACACACACACACACACACAAACACACACTAATGCTAACACCGGCTCTGCTCCCAAAAAACACCCACTCAGTCTCGGTTGAGGCACGCACACACACACACTCTCTCTCTCTCACACACGCCAAAACCATCACTTGTCATTGGCCCAGCTGCTCCCTCTTCAAAGCTGTTGGCTTCTGGGTGGCCGTGTAGATGAGAGGAGAAAAGAGAAGTCCTCAAGAGCTGCAGCTCGAGCCAAACAACACCAAATATCATCCATGAACCTTCTTCACACTCAGACACAAGCTGAGCACAGAGCTGCAGCACACTGGAGAAAGTCAGAGCACATCCACAGAAGTGTGTCCGTGTGCACAGCCGTGCACGTTCAGAGCTAAAACTGAAGCAGCTCACCTTCAGAGTTCAAACTGAAGCAGGTCACGTTCACAGCTCAAACTGAAGCAGTTTATGTTCAGAGGTCAAACTGAAGCAGTTCACGTTCACAGCTCAAACTGAAGCAGTTTATGTTCAGAGCTCAAACTGGAGCAGTTTATGTTCAGAGCTCAAACTGAAGCAGTTCACGTTCAGAGCTCAACCTGAAGCAGTATATGTTCAGAGCTCAAACTGAAGCAGTTTATGTTCACAGCTCAAACTGAAGCAGTTTATGTTCAGAGCTCAAACTGAAGCAGTTTATGTTCAGATCTCAAACTGAAGCAGTTCACGTTCACAGCTCAAACTGAAGCAGTTTATGTTCAGAGCTCAAACTGAAGCAGGTCACGTTCACAACTCAAACTGAAGCAGTTTATGTTCAGAGCTCAAACTGAAGCAGTTCACGTTCACAACTCAAACTGAAGCAGTTCACGTTCACAGCTCAAACTGAAGCAGTTTATGTTCACAGCTCAAACTGAAGCAGTTCACGTTCACAGCTCAAACTGAAGCAGATCACGCTCACAGTTCAAACTGAAGCAGCTCACGTTCACAGCTCAAACTGAAGCAGTTTATGTTTGGAGCTCAAACTGAAGCAGTTAACGTTCACAGCTCATACTGAAGCAGTTCATGTTCAGAGCTCAAACTGAAGCAGCTCACGTTCACACCTCAAACTGAAGCAGGTCACGTTTACAGCTCAAACTGAAGCAGTTTATGTTCAGAGCTCAAACTGAAGCAGCTCACGTTCACAGTTCAAACTGAAGCAGGTCAGGTTCAAAGTTCAAACTGAAGCAGATCACGCTCACAGTTCAAACTGAAGCAGCTCACGTTCACAGCTCAAACTGAAGCAGTTTATGTTTGGAGCTCAAACTGAAGCAGTTAACGTTCACAGCTCATACTGAAGCAGTTCATGTTCAGAGCTCAAACTGAAGCAGCTCACGTTCACACCTCAAACTGAAGCAGTTTATGTTCAGAGCTCAAACTGAAGCAGTTCACGTTCACAGCTAAAACTGAAGCAGTTCACGTTCACAGCTCAAACTGAAGCAGTATATGTTCAGAGCTCAAACTGAAGCAGTTCACGTTCACAGCTCAAACTGGAGCAGTTCACGTTCAGAGCTCAAACTGAAGCAGTTCACGTTCAGACCTCAAACTGAAGCAGTTCATGTTCACAGCTCAAACTGAAGCAGTTCACTTTCACAGCTCAAACTAAAGCAGCTCACGTTCACAGCTAAAACTCAATCAGTTCACGTTCACAGGTCAAACTGAAGCAGTCCACGTTCACAGCTCAAACTGAAGCAGCTCACGTTCAGAGCTCAAACTGAAGCAGTTTATGTTCAGATCTCAAACTGAAGCAGTTCACGTTCACAGCTCAAACTGAAGCAGTTTATGTTCAGAGCTCAAACTGAAGCAGGTCACGTTCACAACTCAAACTGAAGCAGTTTATGTTCAGAGCTCAAACTGAAGCAGTT
>NC_065525.1:46474176-46499913 GCF_006386435.1 Epinephelus moara | reverse complement strand
AAACTGGAGCAGTTCACGTTCACAGCTCAAACTGAAGCAGTTCACGTTCAGAGCTCAAACTGAAGCAGTTTATGTTCAGAGGTCAAACTGAAGCAGTTCACTTTCACAGCTCAAACTGAAGCAGGTCACGTACACAACTCAAACTGAAGCAGTTTATGGTCAGAGCTCAAACTGAAGCAGTTCACGTTCACAGCTAAAACTGAAGCAGTTCACGTTCAGAGCTCAAACTGAAGCAGCTCACGTTCACAGCTCAAACTGAAGCAGGTCACGTTCACAGCTCAAACTGAAGCAGTTTATGTTCAGAGCTCAAACTGAAGCAGTTCATGTTCACAGCTAAAAACTGAAGCAGTTTATGTTCAGAGCTCAAACTGAAGCAGTTCACGTTCACAGCTCAAACTGAAGCAGTTCACGTTCACAACTCAAACTGAAGCAGTTTATGTTCAGAGCTCAAACTGAAGCAATTCACGTTCACAGCTAAAACTGAAGCAGTTCACGTTCACAGCTCAAACTGAAGCAGTTTATGTTCAGAGCTGAAACTGAAGCAGTTCACTTTCACTGCTCAAACTAAAGCAGCTCACGTTCACAGCTCAAACTGAAGCAGTTCACGTTCACAGGTCAAACTGAAGCAGGTCACATTCACAGCTCAAACTGAAGCAGGTCATGTTGAGAGTTCAAACTGAAGCAGGTCACGTTCACAGCTCAAACTGAAGCAGTTCATGTTCAGAGCTCAAACTGAAGCAGTTCACGTTCACAGCTCAAACTGAAGCAGTTTATGTTCAGAGGTCGAACTGAAGCAGTTCACGTTCACAGCTAAAACTGAAGCAGTCACGTTCACAGGTCAAACTGAAGCAGTTTATGTTCAGAGGTCAAACTGAAGCAGGTCACCTTCAGAGTTCAAACTGAAGCAGTTCACGTTCACAGCTCAAACTGAAGCAGTTTATGTTCAGGGCTCAAACTGAAGCAGTTTATGTTCACAGCTCAAACTGAAGCAGTTCATGTTCAGAGCTCAAACTGAAGCAGCTCACGTTCACAGCTCAAACTGAAGCAGGTCATGTTCACAGCTCAAACTGAAGCAGTTTATGTTCACAGCTTAAACTGAAGCAGTTTATGTTCACAGCTCAAACTGAAGCAGTTCATGATCAGAGCTCAAACTGAAGCAGTTTATGTTCAGAGCTCAAACTGAAGCAGTTCACTTTCACAGCTCAAACTGAAGCAGTTTATGTTCAGACCTCAAACTGAACTAGGTCACATTCACAGCTCAAACTGAAGCAGTTTATGTTCAGAGCTCAAACTGACTAGGTCACATTCACAGCTCAAACTGAAGCAGTTTATGTTCAGAGCTCAAACTGAAGCAGTTCACATTCACAGCTCAAACTGAAGCAGGTCACCTTCAGAGTTCAAACTGAAGCAGTTCAGGTTCACAGCTCAAACTGAAGCAGTTTATGTTCAGAGCTCAAACTGAAGCAGTTCACGTTCACAGCTAAAACTGAAGCAGTCACGTTCACAGCTCAAACTGAAGCAGTTTATGTTCAGAGGTCAAACTGAAGCAGGTCACCTTCAAAGTTCAAACTGAAGCAGGTCACGTTCACAGCTCAAACTAAAGCAGTTCACGTTCAGAGCTCAAACTGAAGCAGTTCATGTTCAGAGCTCAAACTGAAGCAGTTCACTTTCACAGCTCAAACTAAAGCAGTGTATGTTCAGAGCTCAAACTGAAGCCGTTCATGTTCAAAGCCCAAACTGAAGCAGTTCACGTTCACAGGTCAAACTGAAGCAGCTCACGTTCACAGCTCAAACTGAAGCAGTTCACGTTCAGAGCTCAAACTGAAGCAGTTTATGTTCAGAGCTCAAACTGAAGCAGGTCACGTTCACAGCTCAAACTGACGCAGTTCACGTTCACAGCTCAAACTGAAGCAGGTCACGTTCACAGCTCAAACTGAAGCAGGTCACGTTCAGAGCTCACAGTTTTATGTTTTATCAGTAAGTTGCAGATTATTTCCTGAGAGTGGTGAGACACTTCAGCTCGATGTGTGTTCCACATCAGTTGCTGCTGTGACTGATGTTCGGTCTCTTTTTTTTTCAGATCCAGTGACACAATTTGCATAAAAATGATTAATAAAAATGAGAGATTTTTTTTGGCTGGAATTTGATCATTGTTCATAAAACTCCTCCAGACATTCACATGAACTGTTTTCAGCAGTAACATCACTGGTTATCTGAATGAACAGCTGCAGCAGTCATGCCGATGCTGTGTCCGAGTCTCTTCCACCGTCAAAAAGTGTTTCCCCACTGTTGAAACGTGTGGCGCTCCCCTCTGTGGTCAGGACTAAGGTTTGGTTTAGATTCAGGGAGGATGAAACCAGGGTTCAGTTCACTGACAAAAAATATGACGAAAATCTTTCAAGTAACTTTTTTTCCATGATGAAAATAAGATGAGGACGAGTTAAAAATAGATCCTGATAATAAAAACTAGAGAGATGTGATGAACATGTCGGTGGTGAACTATCAGACACTGGAAGAACAGCCGTGCTTGTAACTCTTCAGATGCAGCATGAGCGACAGGCTGGTAAATTCCAGTAAATAGTCTGCACCAGGATGTTTCAGTAGCTGTTGAATGGCAGCAGTTAGCAAAACATTGATCAACTGAGACACTTTGAATTTTAACTGTCAGTTTTATGTATCACAGTATACCTTAACAGCAATATATTGCTGTGTCCTTGTAAGATCCTTTTGTTTAACCAGTCCTGAAATCACCGTCACCAAACCCACCAAACTTAATAAACCCTCATGTTAGCCTGTACAGAGGCAGCAAGTTGTCACATCTAACGGGTGAACTAAGGGTTAATTTAAACCAAACCAGAGCTGCTGATTGTTGAACAGTGAGAGGATGAACTGAGATGGTTTCTGTGAGTGCTATTTAGTTCCTGCTGACTGTGACTGAGGTGAGTTTAATGATGATAACATGAGTGAGTATTTAAATGGAGTCTGGTGGGTTTGGTGACGGTGATGTCAGGACTGTTTCTGGATCTTTAACACAAAGCTCTGTCTCTGTAGGGATCCTTCCATCATGATGTCACACACTCACAGTAACAGTCTGATCCTGTCAGTGACAGAAACAAACTGTGGACACATCACAGTCTGGTTCACTGTTTCTAGATTAGACGAGAGAACAGGCTCCATGTTGAAATATATCACAGTTATCCTCTAATGTGTAAACAGCAGGATGGTGCAGGTGGTTCACTTGTTTTTAATCTCACTGTCGAGGGCTTTAATTGCTGATTTGAAGCCAATTTTAAAATCTGATCACATGATTTGAATAAAACATGTCAGTGTGCAGAGTGAAGTGTAACTACAGCTGACACACAGAAGAGTGAGGCGTTTGAAACACTCCAGTACCATGACATTGTACTTTACATAAAGTGGTGGATGTCTCTTCACTCCACAGCCTGTTGGTGTGTGTCACATGATGTGTACATGTGTCTGTGCATTAGTGTGTGTGTGTGTGTGTGTGTGTGTGTGTGTGTGTGTGTGTTCACATGAAAGTGGATGCCTTTGAACAGCACATTTGGCCCATGTGATTCTGATAGACCTTATCAGTGCAGTGTGTCTGTATCCACATGTGACGTGTCCGTCCCTCTGACCTTGTTGCCGTTGTTGAGGCTCATGCCGCTGAGGGCCGACAGTTTGGCCTCCAGACTGTGGTGTCCCGGCTGCTGCTGCTGCTGCTGGTGGAGCTGCTCCCGCTGGATCTGCTCCCTCATGCTCCTCGCCTCCTGGATGGCCTTCATCACCGCGTCCTGGTCCCCAAACAGAGCCGTGGAGTTCAGGCTGGACAGGATGTCTGAGAGGGGACGACACAGAGGGACAACTGTCTGTCACTTTGACTGAAAGAACAGGAGAACCCAGTAGAGGTCCATCGATTCATCAGTTTAGCTGATTAATCGGTGCCGATAGGACTTTATACAAACTATCATTAATGGCAGAGCGGGGCTCCAATAATGGCCGATAGCTGTAACCTCCACTTGTCATGTGGATACGACCGTAAGGCTTTTGCACGGAGAACCCTACATACAAATACAAAGTAAGTGTGTGCTTTAGATCATCTGTATGGTTTAAATGACAGTTCGTTAATATAGGACGGCTTTACAACATAATGCGTTTGCTGATCTTAAAAGAGTATTATGAGAACCAGAACACGTTCCCAAAATGTTTGTGTGGAACTATTATAATCAAGGAAGTGTCTGCAGATACATTGATCACCTGAGAGCGTCAGTTGGTCATTGATTATAAACCAGTCCATCTGATGCTGGTTTTGTTTCATCACTGTAGCCAGTATCTCACTATCACTATCCTCATTCAGATTTTAAGAAGCTACAAATTATATTCAGCCACAAAATAAGTCTGAAAAGCTGCAAATCAGAACGAAGTACAGAGAGTTGTTGACTAGAGATGATGCGCCGTCTCATGGTGGTCGCTTCCTGTCGACGTCACAGATCAGAAGCACAGAGAGTTGTGGACTAGAGACGATGCGCCGTCTCATGGTGGTCGCTTCCTGTCCACGTCACAGATTAGAAGCACAGAGAGTTGTGGACTAGAGACGATGCACCATCTCACGGCGGTCGCTTCCTGTCAACGTCACAGATCAGAAGCACAGAGAGTTGCTGACTAGAGATGATACGCCGTCAACGTCACAGATCAGAAGCACAGAGAGTTGCTGACTAGAGATGATACGCCGTCTCACGGCGGTCGCTTCCTGTCAACGTTACAGATCAGAAGCACAGAGAGTTGTGGACTAGAGACGATACACTGTCTCATGGTGGTCACTTCCTGTTAACCAGCAGCTTTTTACAACGTTACAGAACGGAGCGTTAACAGTAGTTGTTTGTCTCAACTCATCTCATCACAAAGTTTTGGTCTGAACTGGACTTTAATGAGACCACTGCATGCTCTTTGACCATTTGTCACTTCTCCATTGTCTCTGTCCAACCTGTAAAATAAAACACGCCCACTGATGTCACATAGTCCAGTTTGAGGAAAACCTGGTTTTGGTTCCAACTTTATTTTTGGTCAAATTGCTGCGTATGGTTCAAAATTGGGTGCAAGAACTAAAATGGAACAGATTCCATGTGGAATATGGAATTTATGAGATATTTTACAGAGAACTTTTCTATAGTGTGATGTTTCCACCCAGAACCCTGTTGGGGGGTTTTATCCAGAGCCTTTTCACCTTCTAACAGTGCTAACAAGAACCCATTCAGGACGTTCTATAATGAACCATTTTATACTTACATAAGTTTGAGTTGGGGATAGTTTAATGTTTAACAGTGAATTGTGGTCAGAAAATACCTCCAGCCAATCAGTGAATAGACTCCTGTGACATGTTGACGTGTGTTACAGAGAACTTCTTCCTGTTTCTGAGAGTAAGAACACGCCAGAGAAATATCATAATATTATCACTGTGGCGAGCTGCACTTTGCCACTGCTAAAGTTTGCAGATACTTTATTTTGCTTTTGAGTCTGAATTCTCGAAGAGCCCAGTCTGCTGTGTGTGTGTGTTTGTGTGTGTGTGTGTGTGTGTGTGTGTGTGTGGTTTTATGCAGCTTCATGAACTCTATCAAACTTTGAAAACTAAGTGCGAGTGCTGAGAACCAAAAATTCATCATGGCTGCAAATCCCATTTAAGCATCTGTATAAAAAACACATTTAAGCATCTGTATAAAAAACACATTTAAGCATCTGTATAAAAAACACATTTAAACATCTGTATAGAAACTCTTGTCGGGGTCGCTGGAGTTGTTTTCCAGTCCACTGGTGTCTGAGCGGGACAGAAGCTCAGAAGTTTATGTGCCTCACACTTTTGAAGAATAAGAAAAAATAAATAAATAAAAGGATGCAAAGTTTCCGTCGCCCTCTGGTTTAATTAGCAGACGAGGAGGAAGCACTGTATGCTTGGGTGGCCGTTAAAATGGGCAAAAAATAACTTTGCAGGGAGCAGAAGCGTGGCGTCCTCAAAGCCACTCCAGAGGAGCTGGTGAAATTGTTTTCTGGGGGGATATAATGAGAGGCTTCAGATTGGCCTTAATAACAGATAGCAGAGGTAGGGGCATAAAAGGTCTAACGCGGGCAGACAATGATGTGAGGAAGCTCTTAAAAACCAAATAACGTGTGCTGGGTTTCACTGCTTCCGCTGCTGGGCTTTTCATTGGGGCTAAATACAGGGCTTTGGACTCCTGTAAAACACAACACACACACACTTGCACACACTCAGGTCTCGTCGTGGGTCTGAGGTGTCTGCAGTCTATCAGGCGCATGCAACGCTGCCTGGTTTGTCTGTGTGTGGCGGGGAGGAGGGAGGTGTTTGTGTTTTTCCGGTTGAGGGGCAGACAGAGTGTTTTCTCTGGATGGATGTACAGTACACATGTGAACAATACGGTGGTGTGTGACTCTTTGTTTGTGTCAGACACAGCGTGGATGTGTCGACTGCGTCAGTGTTTCCCTCAGAGTTTTGTCTTGGCGTAGCGGAGCGGCGTTTGGAGCGTGTGATTGTTATTGAACACGACAGTGAGGTTGGTTCTGATGTGTTTCCATTAAGCTCAGGTGGCCCCTCCTGTCTGTGCAGTGGTAAAGGAAACACAGGGGTAAATGTGTGTTTATAACCTACCCAGAGAGGAGTTCCTGCCCATGTTGGAGATGGGGCTGGGGATGCGGCCCTTGCTGATGCCTGTGGGGCTGCTCTTGTTTCCGGAGAACAGACTCTGCGTCGGGGACGTCGGGGAGCGAAGAGGCTCGGCTGTCTTGGGTCTGGCTGAGAGGTTCAGTGGCTGTGTGGATCCTTCCTCCTGTTGGTGCAACAACAGTGTTTAAAAGATCAGGATCTGTATCCGAATAAAGAAATATATATATTAAAATCCCTGTAAACATGTCAGTGTGAGTGAAATGGTCCTGCAGTTAATGTGTCACAGTGGGACTAACACACCCAGATCATGTGACTCCTGCATGTATACAGTCAATCAGACCCAAACTGGCCGAGGCGCTCTGAGCATGCTCCACAGTTTCCGCCCCGGGCTTTGACCCGGAAGTCCAATAGCATTAAATGTGTAAGAGAAGAAGAAGCCGGTAACAACATGGAGAAATCTACATCCAGAGCCGTGACTTTTTGGACGGACCAAATGTACAGAGCTGTAAAGTTGTCCACCATGGTACCAGTTAGCTGCTAGCTAACCGTAGCTAACTTGTTTGTCCATTGTTTGGTCTGTGACGTAATAGGTCAACAGGAAAAAGGTCCAATACTAACAAGCTGAAAGGGGGCATATCTCCACCTATCGTAGAGGAGTCGCACATACTTGGCTCAATAAATGGAAAAATGGGGACGAGACGGTTCTGTTGGTACCATCCACAACTCTTCACAATGAAATAACCTGATGGGTACTGAACTGAACTGAGAGGCTGACCTTTGACCCACAGTAGCACAATCAATGTTTTAACAGTGCTCTTCAGATGCAGGCCTGCTGATGGTTTCACACGGTTTCACTTATTGACATTTGTTGGAAAAAAACTTGCCAACAAACGTAGTGATGCAGAAACAAAGACGAGGAGGAAGGCTGCTAGCAAGGAAACATAGACATTAACAAGCCCCCAGGAACACTGCTGGGCTTTGAAACCTATTTTACATAATGGCCAAACAATTAATTACAACTTCCTGTTTGGTCATGAGATGTTATTGGGCCCAAACAGACTTTTAACCATTGACTAACATCGGGAAAAAAATGTCTGTAAATCAGTGGAGCGTCCCACAGAAACGACTCGTTTCACTATCAGGATTCGATCTGATAACATTTGTAAAGATTAGAAGAGCCACGAGACTAAATCATTTTATCCCCATTCAAGTTAGTGGAGCGCTAAACAGGAAGTGGCTGCTCGGCCGGAGGAAGTCTCTAATGGGCCTGCTCCATGGGCCCGATGATGAGGGAGATCCAGGTGAATTTAAACCCGGTAGGTCAACTATTTAGCTTCATGTGCCGCTGAACAACTTTCACAGACATGTCTGTTTCTACATCCACAGGGAGAAACAATGTAGGTTTCAAATTCTTCCAAAAATCAACTTCGCAAATGTTTTATTAGGATAAAGATGCGTCCAGAGGCACAGTGAGGTGGAAGCAGCTCTGGATGGTACAAAGTGTGACACGGACATATTTTGGTGAAACTAAACCAGTCCCCATTTAAAGTGTAATTGACTCCGTTTAAAGTGAGCACAGCAGCTGATTTTCAATTTTGTCCAAATGATCTTTTAAAGTGTTTTCAGTAGTTAAGTACTGTTCCCACTGACTGATCAGTCGTCCCTATCATCCCCTCAATAAATGAATTCCTCTGCTCACCTCTATGAACCTGACGGGGGGGAAACTGTGGCAGTGAACCTTCATATCTAAACAAAGGCACCTTTGTACGACGCCTCTCTTTCTAAACGAAGGTCCGTGACCACGCTGATCCACAGACGGGATCTCCTGTAACACACATCAACACGGCCTCAGTGTGGCTCTCGTGTTGGCAGCAAACGCTTAATGAGTGCGGATCTAATTTGGAGCTTCAGCTGAGGGAAGTGTTGAGAACGAGAGGAGTTTAGGACGGGCTCAGCAGGGCGGGTGTGTGTGTGTGTGTGTGTGTGTGTGTGTGTGAGGCTGCGGGTGGCATGCCAGAGTGGGGGGGTGTTGGTGGGCTGATCGTGTGCGGGGGTTAGTGCAGGGTGGGGAGTTTGGAGGGCACATCACTACTGTTTGAGTGCGGTGAGCTCTGACGCCGGTCTATTGTGACGCCGCTGCAGCTGTGCCCCATACACACACATGGCTTCCATTACCGCCTCGTCGGCGAGTGAAGGCGAGGCGTACGCTCTCTCCAGTGGAGGGGGCTGGGCTCCTGCCAAACAGCAGCCAGCGCCAGTGTCGCTGTGTGAGTGTGTGTATCAGTGTGTGACTTTTAAATAAGCTGTTTCTAATTGTCGCAGCGCAGCACAGCGCAGCGCCATGTGCCGTTTGTTGTTTCAACAACTTCCAAATTTCCAGCCTCTCACTTTGACTCCAACTAATCATCATTGTGTGTTTTTCTATCAAACATTTTCTGAACTCTTTCCTGTGACTTATTCTGATGTTTGTGACTTTAGAGACTCTGTTTTCTGTTTTCTGTTTATACGGAGCTGGTGTACGTTCATCTCATCGCCGGCTGTTCCTGAGCACAGTAAACACGGTGCTGCTGTTTGTCTGCTTCCTGCTCGTTGGTCCTTCTTCTGAGATGCAGACCAGTTTTAAATGTGTCCACCTGGTGTGTGTAAATCCTGTTGGATCATTTAAACAACTCAACAGAAACTCTGGACTCACCTTAATGTGAGCGACAGGACTGGACGCTCTCTTCTCGCTCTTCAGGGCGGAGGGGGAAAGGGGACCGGAGGAGTTGGGAGCCTGCGGGAGGGAAGCCATCTTGGCTCCTGGTGAGATCTGCATGCTTGCCAGCTGGGCGGCGTACAGCTGCTGCAAAAAAAGGGAAGAAACCAGCAAAACCGACAGGCTATTAACATCGCTCGCCAGCAGCTAGTCAGTGGCTTTCCTCTTTCATTCTGTCTCCTCTCTTCTTCTGAACCCCCCCACACCCTTCATCCTATCCTCCCCGGCACCGCTCACATCTTCTGAGGGTTGATGGGTGTGTGTCCGAGCCAAACACACATGGAAACAAACGCACACAAGTGAATGCACCTCCGTCTGCAGCTGACAGGAGTGTCCCACACAAACGGAAGATTTGTTTGAGTCTCTATCAGAGAGGCCTTCCAGCAAAACATCTTAGTTTCAAATTATCTGCCATCCATCTCTGACACTTACTCTTTCTACAGATGCTGAGAGCAGCTTGGATCTCCATTTGCATCCACAAATAAATCCAGACAATAGCTACAGAAACGTCTCAACGCTGAGCTTGAATCCTACTTTGCTTTAATGGTGACGTTCTATAAAACTGGATCTCTGCAGAAATGTGAGCACGTAAGTAGAGAAATGAACTTCGGAGACAATGCCTGTCTCAGCAGTGATTTCAGTAAAAGCCTGGGTTTCTTTATTTTTTCAGAAAAACAATGTGAACCACAGACGGAAAGTTGTTCTGATGATTTGACCTTTTTTAACAGCAAATCAAATCAAATTATGACTGAACAAGACTTTATGAGTCTGAAAAACACTTGAGAATAATCTTGTCACTGACAGTTAGTCCTTGTGTTAACACTTCAGACAATCGAGTTTCTTCTCTAACTTTAATCCAAAAGACAAATAGTGGACAATCATTTTTAAGTAGGTGTAGTCATACTGCAATTACAGCTTGGTCATGAATCAAGTGAAACACTTGAAAATAATGTAAAAAAAAAAAAAAAAAGAGTTGGAAAGTTAAAGCCATCTGCCTTCAGGGCTGAACCTAAACGTTCAAAAAACTTTACCGATTTTCCATCCAACAAAAATCAAAGAGTCAAATCGTGGGCCCGCAGTCCAGGGTCTTCTAAATCAAAGCTAGCTAGCCAGACAAACCGCTGCCTGAAACCACTGTCAACCCCTGTCGACATGCATTGGAGTGTGAGTGCTGGAGTATCAAAGAGCCTGTCCTCAGGAAAACCACCCAGACGTGGCTGGCCTTCGCTTCGACTCCCTCCTCTCACCTCATCTGTCTCACCCTCCTTCTGTCTTTCCTTTGTCCTCTCTTCTCGCACCCCCCCCCCCCGGCTCTCAGTGTTGGACCTCTGTTTTTACTCTCTGCTCCCTCTCAGCCTAAACGGCCCCCAGTGTTGTGAGATCTGATTTCCCTGTAGTCAAAACTGCAAAGCCTCCTGGGAGCAAAGACAGCTCGATGGAGAGAAAGAGAAAGAGAGCGTGTTGCTCTGCAGACACACGAGACCACCGTCGCTTCACCGCCGGAGCGCCAGGCTCAGCGGTTGGGGCCAGAGAAGTTGGCTGGCCCTCTTTCCACTTCTCTCAGAGCGATATTAAACACAAACAGAAGGGGCCTCGCCGTTGAAACAAAGCCCTGATGTCACGCCGCTTATTTTCCTTGGAAGGCACCGGGAGTGCTCGGGCCAACCCCTGGCGATATGAGATCCCCGTAAGAATGTGCCTTGAATGGCTGGTGGTGAGGCCTCTCGCGTCAATCAAGCCGACCGCAGAGTTACTTCTGGTGATGCCTGATATTCTTACAGCTCTGAGGGGAGCAGGGGCCGGGCTGACACACCAAGCTCTGAGGTAAAACACACACACACACACACACACACACACACACAGTATTGTGCTGGTAGCAGCGATTCCGTCAGCGATTCCACACGAAGACGAGGGAACTGTTGAACAAACAAAAGACGGAGAATAAGAGCTCCTTCCTTATTTCTCCTCTGTTTCTTAAAGACACTCGGAGATTGATTGGCGACTGGGGAGGCCAATGTGCTGCGTAAACAGCCCCAACCACAGCTCTCGCCGACCAGCCAACCCCCACGGGAAGACAATGCCGCAATTTCCTAAATTACAAATTGACAAAGAGGGTCTCGACTGGGCCGCAGCTGTCCGGACTATCTGACGGACCTCCGGACGTTAGTGCTAATTTGACTAAAATCCAAATGATTAGTCTGTCATCTCTGGCCTCCTGATCATCAGCAGCTTTTTCTAACAGCAGAGAGGAGGTGGTGTTGATGTGGTGCGGTGTGGGCAGTGCCGTCCTGACTGTGCTCAGACCGGCCCTTCCCATTAGGACGGAGCAGAGAATCCCTTCAGCCGGCCTCTTTACTGTCGAGCTGCGATCGATCTCAGGAGAACACAAGACAAATGAGGTTTTGTGTTTTTCAGCAGGTCTGAGGAGGAGGAGGGTGAGATGGATCAGAGTCGGCCCACACACAGGACCAAGGCTAAATATTACACTTGGAGGGTTAGCTGCGTCCAACACAGTGAAAGAGACACACAGAGAGGCATAAAGACAACCATTATCTCACTTCCATTTCTCCGTTACACAACAGACACAAACTGAATCTGACTGCCTCCGATCATTGTCCTCATTTAATGACAAAGGAAGTCTTTCTGGGAGAATCACTGAGCGCTGCCAGCGGGGCAGGAATCATGACTGAGGGCCACAGAAGTTTGTTCCTCACCATCGCACACAGAGACACACAGAGACACAGAGAGCAGAGACATGTCTTATGACTCCTACAAGAATGTGTGCTCACTAACTTATTTCACTGACATCAGCTGTGACAAAGGACGGCTTTCTTCAGTGTGTGTGAAGGGGTCTGCTCCGAGCCTCCGGAAACTATCCGCCCCATCAAGCTCCCACATCAACAGCACCACGCTGTGCTAGCAAAACTTCAAGGTCGCTTCATGATGGGCGGAGCATGACAGGACAGCGTTGGTCAAATACCTTCAGATCAGTTTCTTCAATAATGAAGACAGAAGACACAGGACATTATTCTCACTGTCACTCTCTGAACCTTCACTGTCTCCTCCATGTGGACCTTCTCGCACCCTGAGAAGCAACAAAACCTGGTGACGCAGCACAAACCACCTCCCAGTGCTGAACACTTTTAAGTTAACATTTTCATACTATAATGGTAGAATATGAACGCTTGAAAATCGCTAATTCACGATCTAGCCGACATGAATATCTGAAGTTCTCCATGCAAAAAGCCGACGTCCACGATACGCGTGACATAGGTGAACACGTCTGTTACGCTAATTTGCATGAAGTGGCGTCCCAATTCGTAGGTAAAATTCCCTCCCCTCAACACTACCCCTTCATCATTGAGGAGAATCTATCTGGCGAGTGCACTTGAAACCAAAGAGTAAGGTTAAAGGAAGATAACTGGGATTGGCCCAAAGCTCCAGTGTGTTGGATTTAAGGTGAATATGACACATCCAGTCTGTTTTCTATAGTGTACAATCAGCTGAGATGTTTGTATCTACACAGGGAGCAGGTCCTCGTCTACAGAGATCACCATGTTTCTACAGTAGCCCAGAACGGACAAACCAAACACTGACTCTAGATAGAGACATTTTTGTGTCAGCCACCATAGTTAGCAGCAACTCTGTGATGAGAGAAAATGCTCTTCTTGTTTGACCATCAGTTGCAGCCAGCTGTCTGAAGCTTTGCTTCAGGGCAGAACTTCCAAACATCTGTAGAGTCCGACCACAACATCTGTCCGTCCTGTGTTGAGCACGGATCTGTCTTTCAAAGGGTTTGATGGCAGCTGGTGTGTTTGACTGCAGTGTGTAGCAGAGGAGAAGCTAACGTAGAGCTAACATAGAGCTAACACGGTGTAGCTCTTTGTTTCTAGTGTTTGACAGTGTGGAGATAAAGTCACTGTGAAGTGAAGCATGACTGAGACTAAGGAGTAAAACAGATAAGATGTGTCAGCGTGTCGTTGGACTGTTAAAAGACACAGCAAAGAAAAAAGACTTTGTATTGATCCTCTGAATGATGATTAATGACTCATTAATGCATGCAGCCACATTAATGACACAGTTCATTTACCTCAGCCTGTGATGCAGGTTGCACATACTGTCAGTGTAACAGCTCACACATCACCAACATGACAAACAGCAGAGACTCAAAGGGTCAAAGGAACAAATCGTCTGCAGGCTGCAGGCTGCTGCAGACGCTTCTCATGCTTGATAAATAAGTGATGAGTACGTTAGCGAGGCTCTGAGTAAAAACACATCCACTCACAGTCACTGTGAGGTTTCCATGCTGTCGTTGTTCCCCACCTCCGAAAAGGCAGAGCCCATAAAGAGGCAGAGCCAGAGCTGAGACAGAGAGACGCTGTGGCACTACAGCGTAACCCACAGTGGCTACATGAAGGCCACAGGGCTTAAGATAGTGCAGGATGATTCTCTTCTTCAGGTTCAGTTTAAATCTCAGAAACATGTTAGTTCAGGGTTTCCTGCAGAACTCTGAGGCTGAGGTGAAATCAATAATGACTCAGACTTCAGCTTAGACGACTGTTGAGGAGAACAAGATGTTTCACCCAGCTGTCACTGATGGATCTCAGCAGATCTTTGCTGTCTGCTATGTTTGGAAAGTTGTTTGTTTGCAGCTGAGAAAAGTCAAATGGTTCAGTTAGCAACAAACTTCCTGAGGGAAACCCTGCAGACGTCGAGCTGTCCGACACAAACAAGCAGCTCACACAGCAAAGACACTCCAACACCATGCAGCTCATAGTGACTATCAACATGCTCTGACCCCCAACGCCTCACAGCTCGGTCAGTGGCCCCACACTCTCTGACACTCGGGGACGACATCTCAACTTTCACTGGTACATGCATGGGTGGATTATGAGACAATGGGCCCCTGGGCACAGAGAGACAAAAGGCCCCACCACCTCTTCTACACAGGAGCAACACATACCTCTTGTTAAACTGTTTTGATTCTCTTTGCTGTTCCTTTGCATCTCTTTTTCTCTTTGTGGTCAGTTTGAGTCTCTTCCTGGTTGGTGACTTATATTTGAGTGACATTTTGCAGGTGAGGTCGGGGGGCCCTGGATCTGTGCTCGTTAGGCCCTGCAATCAATAATCCATCTACAGCTACATGCATTGTGTCTTTTAAAAATACACTCCACAGGAAATGTGGGTTTAAAGTTTCAGCAACAAAACTACCTGGTCAAGTTTAGACAGAGATCAAATGGTTTGGCTTCAAATAAGTACGTATGTCACATGACCTAATGGAGCTCCCTGTTGCCCCCGCCGGCGGAGACACAATCACACTTTGTAAGTGTATTAAAAAAACTTTACGTACAGCTGTAAACATTGTGCACGACCACATAAAAACACACAAAGAGCTTTTACTTCACAGTATCCACACAAACGACCCACAATCCTCTGCACAGTGAAAGATGCGTCAAATCGACTGTCAGAAGCCACAAAGATGGACAACAGCACGTTCAGGCCGATTAGTAATAAGAGGAATATTAATTGTTTAATTGAATAAAATAATCATAAATATAATAAACAACAAAAGGACATCCGTAACAAATAACAATAACAGACATGTAGCCTCTGTAATTTCACCATCGCCAATATAATATGTTTGAATCTACAGTGTTTGCAGTTATAACTTATTACACAGTAACAACATCACATCTCTGCGGGTCGACCTCGGTCTCTGGTGAGCTCGGTGAACAGCGTTTTGTTTTATCTCCATGGTAACAGGTGGGTAAGGGTCAAAGTTCAGGGTGTGATGTCATGAGACAGTAGTCTGTCCTGATTGTGAGCAGACTGCTTGTAACAGTACAAACTTTTTAAGGGCAGCTGCAGTTACTTTCAAAAGTAAAAAGAAAAAGTGTGTGATTCAGAACGCACCCTGTGATTGGCTGTCTGATCATTTAAACAAAGAACATGTTTCCTTGTGGCGGTCGTTCTAAAATGAGCTGTGGTTGAAGTTACTATTTTCTGATAGCATAGCTAGCTAGTTGAAATAATGACTCCTCCCACTGCTGTGAGGTGATTGGCTGAATAAAAACTCTTAAGTGTTTGACTGACAGGATTGTGAGCCTCTGATTGGCCACAATAAAAAATGATTGACAGATGCCCCGCCCTCTCGAACTTGCGCATGTCTGAAACGTGGTGAAAGGTGGATGTTTCTCTGTCTGCATGATGATGGCTGCTTTGCCTTTAAATAGTCAGTCTGTCTTCATGACCTTGCCGTGACCTCGTTAAAGGGTCATTCCACCCATTTTTTTAAGGGTTTCCCTGAATGGTACAAACAGGAGCAGATTATGTGTCAGATCATTTTCAGTGACATCATTTCAAAGGAACATTCACTCAGCGTTTTTCAGTCAAGCTGTAACTGTAGCTCCACTTAACTGAGCATGGAAACACTGAGTGACCAGTCTGTCGTATTTGACACTGTGAGAATGAGAGAGTCTATGCAGGTATAGAGAGGTCAAGGTGATGTGTCTTTGGACTCACATCAGCCTCACAAAGCTTTAAATGTTAAGTTGTTGGAAAGCAGTTCACTGTGCAGGTGTTTTTCTTGTCTCCAGTTTGTGCGCTGCAGCGCTGCTGTACCACAACACACACAAAGAGCTACTGGCACATTTTTACAGATACATAACTGAACAAGAACAAGTCATAAATCTTGTGCTGATTGCTCATGGCGGAGGTATTGTTGTCACAACAATGTCCAAACATGTGCTGGAAGCCAGCGCCTCCGTCTCAATAAAACTCCTCAGATAATCACCCTTTTTTTTCTCCTCTCATGAACACATCCCGGCGCTCTGTCTGTGTCTTCCTCCTGCTCCCAGTCTTCACCCAGCGCTGTGATGAGAAGCTTCCTCTTTCATTCAGGTTCCTCTCTGCCTGTCATTCTCCTCGTCTGAGCCAGTGTCTCACTGTGAATGAGTCTGCATCTCCGACATCATTCATCCTCTTACCTCTCACTCGTGCCAGAGGTAAGAGATTCTTTTGATCATTTCAAAGCCAGGAGTGGAGATAGGCTGCGCCGCGGCTCCCAACTCCTTGGCGCAGCAAGGCGCTTCGATAAGTCAATAGCGGTTAATGAGAGCCTGGATAAGTGAAAACCACAATACAAATTGAATAAACGGAGATAAGGATTCTTGTAAGATCCAAAAGCAGTGCTCGGGTAATGACTGACGTGATGAAGCAACAGTGTTTGCCAGTGAAAAAGCTTTTGAGGGCTTTTGTTCCCGTCACTGAGAGTAGGTACAGCGGGAGGGGCGGCCGGGTCGTGTTGTGAAATTCCAAACCGCCTTCAGGGAGCAGCCATTTCATTTCTCTTTTTTGTTTTTATTTCACTGTTTCTTTGCAAATGTGCTCTGTGATAACCATTATGGATAAGTGCTATTCTCCAACCACAGGTGTCAAGCAGCAATAAAATCTTTGATGAATTGCCCAGGCCAGGTGTTGTGCTGGTGGGGCGGAATTCCTCTGTGATTCATCATAACAGCTTTTGTCTGACACAGCTGACAGGCAGCAGATAAGCCGGCTAGCATGTTAGCGTCGGCCCACAGAGCTTCATCTCCGAGCGCTGCGTCACGTCGTCTTATTGAAAAAAGTGAACTCCATTAAAATTCATTAAGACAGAAGCCTGTGATGTGAGCCGATGGATGCCTGCTGGGCCGCCTCCAGCCTCCACTCGTACTTCACATCATCACTGTGAACATGCACTGAAACAAACTGGTGAGCTGCACAAGGAAGTCGGGACGTAATAATGGAGGCAAGAAACTTTTATTTTTTGGTGTTTCTGTGGCCAAGCGTCTGCACTCTGCAGAGATCAGCGTCAATCACACGGGGTGGCACTCCTGTCTTTGAGTTTCTGCTGTTGCAGTCATGACATCTATCATTTCTCATGCTAAACAGCTCCTTCTTCTTTTTTATGTGTGTTTTGTTCCCCATGTACAATCTCCCAGACACTCAGCAGGTTTTATAACAACCTTGGCCTCCACATCTCAAACACAAAACATAAAAGGTTTCATGCACCAGGTATAGATTTAATCACAATTGTGTAGTTGAGTCGGCAATGGATACGGAGCACTGGAAAGTGTTTTTATTTGATGAAAATGTTTTTACCTACTTGAACTCAGGGCGAGGTTAGAACAAGTAGGAGTTCCATTTAGTTTGCCAATGCTCCTCATCTTTACTGTCTCTTCTGTTTACTCACTTATGTCCTATTGTCTGCGGCTCTGGTCTGCTGGTTCCACCCTCACCATGAAATCCAGGTGAACTTTCTGAGCCTGCGTCTTTGTTCCTGCTGCTGCTCTCAAACTTTCCTGCTTTGATTGTGAAACATTCTCTCTGGTTATCGTCACAGACACTGAAGAGGCTCTCCTTTAGTTTGCTTTGCTGGCCTTTACTCCGACACAGTCTCCAACTTTAAATTATATAACCTCTCCTGTCTTTTTACAACACTGTGGAAGGATAACGGTACACAACATTTCCTGTAGTTCAGGTTTAAACAAATAGGCTACAGCAGTTTTGGTTCAAGTAAGAACAAAGGACATTTCAGGTCTCACACAACGAACGTGGTGTGAGCGTTTCACATGGCAAGATTACACAGTGAGCCAATGCAAAGACGAGAATAGATGTAACCAGGCACATCAGGTGTGTGAACAGCATGTCTTTGTATCATTCATAAGAGTTTACATTTTTCAATTTGGGTGAGAAATTCAGGTGACGCTGTGTCACAGAGCCTCTCAGCACTGAGATCTAGTTGAGATTCTCCTCAAGTCAGAGAATCAGAAGAAAACAACAGAGACTGACGTCATCGTCATCGTCATCGTCATCGTCATCGTCAGCTCGACCACTTAACGTCAGACAAAAAGAGAACAGGGCGGAGCCACAGGACAACGTGGGAAGAAAATATTCATCTGTGACTTCTGCAAGAGATTTTGTTGAGTTGCTTCCTAGCCAAATATTCTGTTGGTCTTTTATTGTGGAGGGTACAGAAAGGTGTGAAGCGGTAAGGTGCTGCTGTGACATAAAGTAAACCAATAAAGACGCTGGTTCAGAGCTCGGAGCCTCAGTGTTCACTGTGTTCCTCACTTGATTCCAGCTTTCAGTTGGACCTAACTACAAACCAAGTTAGCCCTTAGCTTCCCTCCCAGTTAGCTAGCACAACCGTTAGCACCGCTGTGAAGAACAAACATTCACCAGCTTCCATAGACTCCAGAAAAACAGTGGCCACAAACGCTCAGGTAATGTAATGCCAAACTTTGCTTTGCATTCAGTGTGAACACACCATCAGGCCCAGTACCAACACACCATCAGGCCCAGTACCAACACACCATCAGGCCCAAGCCAACCCCTCTGTACTGTGACAGAGTGGGACGGAGCAGCAGGGCGAGGTGTCGGGGCTACGTAGCGGCCCACACTTCAAACCAAGTGTTGAGATGAGAAATCATCAGACAGCTGCACAAGCAACACAAAAAACACACAAATGACTTTTCCTTGTTAATAAAGATTTATAAATAACAATAACCATCATTTATCTTCATTTAATGTTTTATGTTTTGTCTGTTTTTTATTACAAGCATAGAAAATAATCTCCAATGTCTATGTAATTAGCTAGCTAAGGTAACAGTGTTTAGCTGACAGTCCCACATCATGAAATATTCCTTTGTCACACTTTGAATTTAACTACAGTCCAGCAGCAGAGTTGCTGCACATGTTAGCGCTCCTCTCATATTGGTGCGGACTGTGGGGGAGGAGCACCTGTTGTTACCGTTAGCAGCCTGATAATGACGCAGGGTTGTTTTTGATTTGATGACTTGTTTGACAGATTAATAACATGAAACTTAAGTTGAGGATAAATCGGCCCACACAAATGAAACCACCACTGCAGATAACAGCACATTTATAACGTCCGGCACCACTTAGTTCACGTAGTCTCGAGCATCGACGACGCCTGATCAGGGTCAGACCCTGACCCCAGCTCACAGGGGACAGGGTGGCACTCCCACAGGAGGAGCAGGGGTTAAAATAAGACATGGGACTGGATAATTAATCATAATTGATCAAGATGATTGTGAAAATGAAAAGTCAGATATTTTCTAGGCTGAGGACTCCTTCACCACTTCATCATCTGATCTGCTGTGTGAACACATTACTGTCCCTATTTCGGTGTCACCCTGCAGGTTGTTTGGTATTGTGGTGGCTGTGATGACATGTCAGGAGACCAGATGTTTGTGTCTTACCTGTAGTTGTAACGGGCTGAGTCCAGACGCTGCTGCAGCTGCCATTGTGGATGGAATGAACTGCATGGGGTAATTCTCACCTGTGGAAAAGCCCAAAGAAAACACAGTGTAGAGCGAGGTGGAGGGGGCGGGGCAGATTACTGCACAAGAACTAACCTGCTCTTTACCTTCAGCCAGCCTTTGTCTGTCTGTCTGTCTGTCTGTCTGTCTGTCTGTCCGACTGTCTCACTCTTTGTTCCTCTCATGTTTTTATTCATGGCGAATGAAACACGAAGGGTCACGAGCGTTTTATTCGAAGGTTAATAACGCTCATTGTCGGTACACACAGGTGCTTGAGACTTGGGCGATCAGAGTTCAAGTCCAGCGCTGTCTCATCGTGACGCACTCATAAATGCATATCAGAGCGGCGTGTATAACCCCTACTGTTTGTCCCTAAAAGGCTTTCCATGTCCGAGTCTTTGTGGCGCACAGAGCGGAGTCAGAGTGGAGAGGAGAATAATGGCTTTTTAATCCCTTTCTTCATCTCTGCCTCTCTCTGCGGCCTCGTGGGAGTGTGTGCTCACGCAGCAGGAATAAACATGGATTATTCTGTATGAAGTATGGAGGGTCAGCGGTGCACGGCGTCAGGCGAGCACCTGGAGGAATGCATGGAAGAAAGGAATGTGTGAAGGACGGGGAAGAGGAAGAAAGCAGGTGGTGCCGCCGATCCTACAATAAGAAGTCTGTTTCTGTGTCAGCGTGTGTGGGAAAGTGTTTTGTTGCGCCTGTTTGTGTCAAATCCTCACGGACGGCTAAAAACATGCAGCTTACATGCAATCTTTTAAAGGGACAGTTCACCCAAAATCAAAAACACATTTTCTTGCTGTAGTTGTGTTTATCAGATAGTTTCAGTGTGAGCTGCAGAGTGTTGCAGATATCAACTGCAGAGACGTCTAACTCTTTAATATAAAGGATCAACATCAGCGTCTCTCTCAGGAAATCATGACAAAATGTTTGCTTGACTGTTGTTGAGCCTTTCTCACCGGACAAAGACCTCAGGGTGCTGCTCTGTGTTTTAATGCAGGGACAATAAATAACAACAATAAATTTGGATCACTGTTAATTTATCATGTTAATCTGTTCTGTTCGACATCTATTGCACGTCTGTCCGTCCTGGAAGAGGGATCCCTCCTCAGTTGCTCTTCTCTGAGGTTTCTACCATTGTTTCCCCGTTAAAGGGTTTTTTTGGGGAGTTTTTCCTGATCAGCTGTGAGGGTCATAAGGACAGAGGGATGTCGTATGCTGTAAAGCCCTGTGAGGCAAATTGTGATTTGTGATATTGGGCTTTATAAATAAAACTGATTGAACTGAAACCTTTTTAACATATTTGGTCCTGATCTGCACGAGTGTCCGACCTTCATCAGTTCTCCTCCCATGTGCTGCCTCTTTTCTTCAACAGCTCCTGTGTTGATTAGACGGCCCTCGAACACACAAGTATTTGTTTGGAGTTCCTTTATATCAAAGAGAAGTGAGACGTCTCTGCAGCTGATATCTGCAACACTCTGCAGCTCACACTTACACTACAGGAGGAATGTGTACTTTGTGTTTCTGTCTCTGTACGTTTGGGAAGTGCATGTATTTTGTCTGTCTGCATCATCTTTACGTACACGTTGTTGGGTCAGTGTGCACCAGGAGGACATGCTAGAGTGTGTGTGTGTGTGTGTGTGTGTGTGAGTGTGTGTGTGTGTGTGTGTGTGTGTGTGTGAGAAAGTGTGAAATTCCATGTTGCAGATGTGTTGTGAAGCCGTGGTGCTTTCAGCACACCATAAAAGAGACATTCCAGTCCTGGCTGTGTCCAATGTATTGTTCCCGACGTGAACAAGCACAGCTTGTAAATCTCTCCGCTCATTTCCAGAACATTCCTCACCTGACACACCTCATTAACATAGACTGGGATCCCACTGTGTGTGTGCGCGTGTGTGTGTGTGTGTGTGTGTGTGCGTGCGTGCGTGCGTGCGTGCGTGCGTGCGTGCGTGCGTGTGTGTGTGTGAGAAACAGAGACGTTCTGTTTCTCTTCCAGTTAACAAACTGCAGCTTTTGTTTGAGGAGGGTGAACATTGATCCGTTAAACATACATCTCCTCAGCACTCGTCAGTGTGTGACGGAACCTCAGCAGTTGTGCGGTGCATAAGTGTGTGTTGATGTGTGTTTATGTGTGTATGTTTGTGTACCTGGCTTGTAGGACATGCCCGGTGGGAAGAGGAAGCCCTGCTGTGCGGCGGCGGCGGCAGCCAGAGACCGCTGGTCGTGAGGAAACACTGGGATCATCATCGGAGGCATGTGACCCTGGACCTGAGACACAGAGACACAGAGACATGTTGGCAAGGGACAGACAAGAGACATGTTTCAAGTCCTCACGTTAAACATGTCATAAAAACAGGATGAGGCTCATGACCACTTCTGTCTACACAAACACTGCATTTATACACAGCACAGAACACAGAAAGCTGAGAGCAGGGAAATGGACACATGGACAGAAAGGACAGTCAGGACATAAGAGACAAAAGAAAGAGTGAAGGAAAAATAATGAAGTGAATAAACACAAAGAGAGAAAGAAGAAGAAGAGTCAGAAACACTGCAGAACAAACATTATACACGTGTTTCCAAATGAAGATGATGGCGAGGGCCGAAGAGTCTGAGAGCAAACAGCAGATGAAGACGTCCGTTGATGAGAAGCGAACATGTGAAACAAAGTGCCTTTATAACAACACAGAGGCTAACAGCTGCCTTTCATGTCGGCTTGAAACACTCTTAAAAAGTGTTGGTTCGGCAGAGTTCAGACGCCGAAGGCTCCGACTGAGGAGAGCAAATCAAAGATGAGCCTGCGGGAATCTATTAGGGCCGACTGATCCGTCTCTCTCTGCTCTTTATCTCCTCCTTTTCTTTCACTTCTTTTTCTCTCTTGTAAAATTGTTTGTCTCTTTTCTTTCTCTCAGTCCGTCTGTCTTTGCTTCCGTTTTCTTTCTTCTGGCTCGTTAAGTTTCTGTCTGAAAGATTTTACAGCTCACGTTAAAGGAATGAAATTAAAATAAAGTGCACATGAGGAGATTTAAACTGTAAAAACCTGAACTTGTATCAGTCATATTTCAGACGCACTGAAACATGTTGCAGTTTGCTGCTTTGTTTAATTATATTCTTCTATTTTTATTAAATATTATAACTGTCATCACTTCTCATTATGGTATTCTTTTATTTATAGAATAAAACTCTCACAGTGGGTATTTATTCAGAGCCATGACGGAAATTATCTCTGTGTTAATCTACAGTAAATCACTGTACGTTTTAATACATTCAAACAATTGCAAAGACGAAATCTGAACGTCGATTCATGTTTTATTAAATGTTAAATTAACGGTGATGCAAAAGACCTAAATTCACTGATGTTAAAAGTGTGACACTGAAACAGCGTCATGAAATTCATGTTTCAAAATCAAATCATAATTCAGTGGTGGCGTCTGACGTTGACATTAAAACATCAGCTGGGCCGCAGCATCTTCTTCTTCTTTGTTTCTTCTTTTAGAAATCATTTCTCTTCTTCTCTCATCACTTATCTTTATTCTTTCTTTTCTTGTCTCCTGCTCTTTAGATTTCTTTTTCTCTTTTTTGTCCGGTTGTTTTTTCCTGTTTTATTATTTTTGGAGGAAGTAAAGATTCATCCTTTCACTCGCTCTGTTTTTCATCACATTTCGGTGAATCACACTTGTGTCTTGGCTTCTTTCTTTCATTATCCCTCTCTAATTTCTGTTCCTCCTATTTCTCTTCTCTCTGAACCTTTTCTTCATTTCACACCTTTGTTAGCCTCTTCTGGTTCGTCTTCTCTTCTTTTCCTCTGCTGAGACGAGCGCTGGTTGACACCTCTGCTCAGTGGCCTTTACCTCCATTCATCTCCTTTACTACCAATTCATTAAGCAGGCTGACCCCTCCCTCCGTCCTCCGAGGACACTTCATCATTGGAGCCTGGATTTACACCATCAGCATGTTGTGTGGTTACGTGGTGGAGCTGGATGAGCGTCCTCGGGGACGGGAGGGCGGATGAAATGGTTTGTGGTGGGGAGGTTCAAACAGCATGACTAAACACCGAGAGACGAGCAGGAGCATCCTCCGCTTGTGTTTACTATAAAGGGCCGCGAGGATCAGACCATCAATGAGACGATCAATGGAAAATTCATCAACAGCAGATTTTATTAATCCATTAACGCTGTTAACAAACATCAGCATCTTTGGCTTTTTACACATGCTGCATTTTTTTGCATTTTCAAATTCATTGTTTTCAATGCAGACGTGCAGCAGGCGCTCAAACGCCACAGCAACACTGTCAAAGCGTGCACGTGTTCCAGAGCACATATGTTTCAGGGTGTGAAGGCTGCACGCTCAGATAAACTGAGGTAACGAGGACCAGCCAATCACAGCTGACAGAAATCTGTCCCTCATTCACACAGACACCACTGACTTTGATTTTAACAGTAACTGAGTACAACACACGACTGTCACACACAGACACACACACACACACACACACACACACACACACAGTTTTACAAGCAGCAAATATATTCAGAACATCTGTGGGTGCAGGTTCAGTTTGATAACGCTCAACAGTTTAATCAATAATAATGCAGCATTTTTTAATTGTTATATTTTGTGAGTTAAAATCTGAAAAAGTGACATTTATTGATCTGTCAGGTAAATGTAGTGCTGCGATGTTTCCTCTGAAACACACTGGTGCTTTTTTAAAGGGAGTTTTCATACACATCACAACAGATCTATCGCTGTTTGGGCTCTGTTCGCCCCTCATTATCATTATATCATATATCATTATCTAATTATTAATTATTATTATTATCATTATTATCATCAGAGGGATGTCGTATGCTGTAAAGCCCTGTGAGGCAAATTGTGATTTGTGATATTGGGCTTTATAAATAAAATTGATTGATTGATTGATCATCATCACACAGGTCCACCCAAATACACTCTGATATTATTCACTGCAAGGAATTTGTTTTAATTTAATTTTCAAATCCATTTTTTTGTCTGGAGGAAAAGTTAAAGTTTTCTCACCTTTTTTAAATTATTAGAATAATGTGACAAATAAAGGTTTATAGACGGCAAACAGGACGGACGGACAATAACATGAAGCAGTTATGATGTTGTATGTAGTGATATGAGAAGAGTCTGGACTCTGCTCACCCACTTTAAAACACAATCAGGCGTCTGTGTGTGTGTGTGTGTGTGTGTGTGTGTGTGTTAGCCACCGTTTTGTTCAGTCAGTGTGCAGTTACATGTGTTCATGTGTTCATCACCTGACCAGCTCTTCAGACAGCCATGTTTAGGTCACACTCCAAAAAAAGCCTGATCGCTAGGGAGGCCCTCGTCTCTCTCTCTCTCTCTCTCTCTCTCTCTCTCTCTCTCACACGCATGTACGCACACACACACACACAGAAGCTGTGTGACGTCTTGTGACACGGAGAGAAGGGAATGAGGAGAGAATAAAAACCAGTCTGTCTGTCCGAGCGCCTAAAAAAGAAGAAGAAGAAGTGGGGGGGGGGGTATAGAGTGGGACAAAATGCTCCCATTCATTGTATTCCTCTGGGAACACTGGGACTGACTGGAGCTGCTTCACCAGCGCAAACACACAAAGATCTTCTTTTACTGAGGGGAGGGGGGGGTCGCGGTGCTGCGGGGGCCCCCTCTGCNGAGTGGGACAAAATGCTCCCATTCATTGTATTCCTCTGGGAACACTGGGACTGACTGGAGCTGCTTCACCAGCGCAAACACACAAAGATCTTCTTTTACTGAGGGGAGGGGGGGGTCGCGGTGCTGCGGGGGCCCCGCTCTGCTCAGCCCCTAAAAAAACACAAGGCCTCTTCCTCCAACGGCCCCGCACACACGTCCACATACACACACCTCAGGAACATGAGCACGCATACACACACACACACACACACACACACACACACACATACTGAGACACACACACACACACACACACACACACACACACA
>NC_065525.1:46468685-46471661 GCF_006386435.1 Epinephelus moara | reverse complement strand
AGCTGATGCTAACACTGGGTCACACCAGGCTACAGCTGGTGATGATGCTAACACTGGGTCACACCAGGCTACAGCTGATGCTAACACTGGGTAACACCAGGCTACAGCTGATACTAACACTGGGTCACACCAGGCTACAGCTGGTGATGATGCTAACACTGGGTCACACCAGGCTACAGCTGATGCTAACACTGGGTAACACCAGGCTACAGCTGATGCTAACACTGGGTCACACCAGGCTACAGCTGTTTTTGTTTTTTGTTGAACTGGAACGTGGTCAAGTTGTGTCTGACCTCCGACTTGTGAGCTAAATGGAACACAACATTAAACACAACCTTAGGCATGTTATCTATAGTGACACGATAAGCTAACGATGTAGCAGGGCTGAGTTCTGCCCCCTGGTGGTCAGACTTAATGCAGCCTCAAAAACAGGATATGTAATCAGTTTGTTGTTGTTACACTCATGTGAGCAGGATGAAGATGGCAGAGGTGATTTTAATTGAAGCACACACAGTTACTGTATATGTTTCTATAGGCTAACACAGACACACACACACACACACACACACACACACACAGTGAAGTGAGGGCCATTGTAAAGTCAAGAGTTTGCCATTCTCCATAGCTGCTGAGTCCAATCCACGTTATGGGCCTTCCATGGCTTTCCGACTCATTGTGTCTGAAGCTGTATGTGCTGACGTCGGAGCTGCCTGTCCATCTAACGGCCATTTGCCTGCTCCATTAGTTCTTATGCATGTGTGTGTGTGTGTGTGTGTGTGTGTGTGTGTGTGTGTGTGTGTGTGGATTACTGTGTTTATGTTAACACAGGTTTAGTAACTCGGACTCCTCAGAGCCTCAGCCCACATCAGCACTTTACAGACAAGAGAAAAGCTTCCAACTCTGATTCAGTAATGACAGAAGGAGTTTACAGAGAGGAAGGTGTGTGTGTGTGTGTGTCGTTCATCATCATCATCATCATCACATCATGACTCATAAATAATAAAAGTCTCTTTCTTTACTATAAATGATTTCATCTGGTCCTCGTTCAGCCGTCACACAGATCTGTATCCACAGCTCAGGTTATCAAACATTAACCCCATGACAGAGAGCTTCAACAGGGGGCAGCATACCATACTGTTAGCTTCATCTTCGTCATCATCATCATCATCATCAGAGGGGAATATTAAAAACAATCAGAAAACAACAAGAAGTCACAGAGAAGAGGAGGAGGAGGAGGAGGAGGAGGAGGAGGAGGAGGAGGAGCAGAGCAGACGGAGGAGGAGACAGAGGAGTTATAAATGAAGAACAGAGAGAGGGAGGAGGAGGAGTGCGGCTTTGCAGTCATTAATTAGCCCGTTAGCTAGGGCCCGGGCGGTGCGGTTAGGGCCTGCGCCTTTGTGGGCCTGAAGGAAATGGGCCACATATGAGAGCCATTATAGGAACTGACTTAACAAAGACACATGCCTGTCAGCCACCAGGCTGGGCTGGGCTGCTCTGCTGACGCTCCGCACACAAAGGGCCCACCGCCGCCGCCAGCCCTGTGTGTGTGTGTGTGTGTGTGTGTGTGTGTGTGTGTCTGTGCGCGTGCGTGCGTGTGTTGCAGGGGAATATATATATATATGAAGAGTCCACATGTGTGCAGTAACATCAGCTGTATCTGCTCTCAGTTCATATCATGATACACATTTATAAGTACGTGTGTGTGTGTGTGTGTGTGTGTGTGTGTGTGTGTGTACATGCATGTGCATGTGTTTAATGTTTAAATATCAGCTGTTCAGTGTGTTTCTTCCTCTGTGTGTGTGTGTGGGTGTGTGTGTGTGTGTAACCATATCTATGAGAGCGAGTCCTGGGGAAGCGTTCCTTTAACCCATGGCTGCCCCCCCGCTGGCTCTCCACACCATTTAAAACCACATGACAGGAAACCTGGGTCACTTTGAACTACAGTACGCTGACAAACACACCGACACCGTCGTCCACAGACAGAAGAGACAGAAGAAGGAAAAGCGGCTCCCCGCTGACAGCTCATTGTCTCCGTCCATAAATCAGACTCAGATAAGACTCCAGTCTATAAAAGTCTCGGAATTTATGAGCCAGAGTCGTAAAATTAATTCTAATTAATCACCGAAGGTCTCGATGATGCAACAGATGGCATGTGTTCGCTGAACGCTGCACATCGGGGAGTTGCAACTGTTGTTTCTTATGTTTTCCATCTGGACAACATTTAGTGTTTGGAATAAAGAGATGAAGAAGGAGCGGCGCCTCACCGCACCAAGGCCTCCTCCTCTCAGCTCAAACAGTAGCATTTGGTCAGCTCCTCCGAGTATTGGCCTGAGAGGAGCTCAGGTCTGGATTTGATAAGTGGAAACAGACCGGTGCAGCGCTGCCTGTGTGTTTGAAGCCAACACACATCCGACACAGCGTAAACAGGCCGTACTCCAGTGACTAAGCCCTGGAGCTTAGCCATAATCATTGTAAACCTCTGTACAGCAGATAGACCATATGCTCCGCACTGAGCTCCGCACTGAGCTCCGCTGCCTCACCAACAAATGCCTTTGTTTTCTAAATAAGTCCACGTCGCTGCTGCACGCCCAGCTGTGCTGCGTTTAATGTCCTGCAACTTTAATATGAAAACAAACTCTTTGTTTTTGTCTCTGAGTGAACTGATTCCTGAACATTTACTCAACAGGTCAGTCTGAATTAAATTCAACACAGAAAATAAGAAACAAAAGATGCAGCCAAAGTCTCTGAAGCTTGACGGGACAACATGAAGCACGTCCCTCCATCCTCCAAACCAAACATGACACAGTATCCAGGCTTCACAGCGTGGAGGAGGACCCGAGCAGTTTATGGTGTCGCTGTCCCCCGAGGCTCCGAGGCCTAATGAAGTCCCATCCGAGCTTTATTAAGATCCAAGGGTGGGGCCTCATCATAAAAGAGCAGAAGAAGGGAGGGGGGGGGGGGGGGGGGGCGGGGGGG
>NC_065525.1:46468126-46468654 GCF_006386435.1 Epinephelus moara | reverse complement strand
CCCCCCCCCCCCCCCCCCCCGGAAAAAAGGGGGCAAAGGGAGGGAAACGAAAAGGGGAGGGGAGGGGGGGGGGGGGGGGGGGGGGGGGGGGTGCAAGCTCTCGTTAACTAGATCACACCTCCGGAACACAGAAAGATCCAAAGCTGGTCGCCGATGGGGGGCCAATGGGGGACTGACGGGGTCCTCAGTGGATCCAGATCGACTCAGCAGCTGATTTAATGCAGCAGCAATTCAACCACTTAAAAACATATCCTGAGGAAATACAAGCTGGCTAACGTCCCACATGGCGATCAGCCACAGCGCGTGCATTTAGCAGCATTTGGTTCACAGCTGGACGTCACGCCTGACGTCACGCCTCGGTGAGCATGTATGAATATCGAGCGCAGACGGATCATGAGTTTCAGAGCATCAGGTGGATCAAACAGTAGAAGAACTTTCAATAATGTTGTTGTAAGCTACTGTCATTACCTGCATCTCTCTCTCTCTCTCTCTCTCTCTCTCTCTCTCTCTCTCTCTCTCTCTCTCTCT
>NC_065525.1:46466868-46468119 GCF_006386435.1 Epinephelus moara | reverse complement strand
ATTGATTGATTGATTGATTGATTGAAGAAAAGAAAACAAACACAATCAGACCTGTGAACCAAACAGGAAGTGACCTTTGTTTATCTGCAGGTACGTCTCATGTTATGATCTGGATTCATGACAGAAGCTAAAGAGGAAGAACAAACAGCAGAGGAGGAGGAGGAGGAGGAGAAAGCCTGGAGGATGCTGGGATATCGATCGCTGAGTGATCAATGCAGCAGTAAATGATCCGGCCATAACCAGGGCAATTACTGGCTCAGTGGTGTGTGTGTGTGTGTGTGTGTGTGTGTGTGTCTGCAGGCCTCGGTATCAGTGCAGGACCAGTGTCTCAAAACATAACAGAAAAGGTCACGACCTCTCACTCCATTGTTGTTTCTTCATCACACATGACTCAGTAATGATGAAGAGGAGGAAAATGGACGCTCAGATCATTAAGACAGAGACGAGACGTTAAACAGAGATGAGGGGAGTCTGCAGAGAGCAGTGTGTGTGTGTGTGTGTGTGTGTGTGTGTGTGTGTTTATGACTGCTGTGTAGTTGTGAAGGTGTGTTGAGTGTGTAGTTGGTAGGTGTGTGTGTGTGTGTGTGTGCGTACAGTACTGACCTGGATCTGTTGTTGGAGAATGTTGATCTTGTGCTGCTGCTGCAGGAGCTGCTGCTGTTGTCTGGCGATCTGCACACACACACACACACACACACACAGAAAGAGAGAAACAGTTAATAAAACAATCCCATTGAGTCTCCACTCTGTGTTTCAGCTCTGTGTGGACACAGCTGCTGACCTGAACACTAAACCTCAGTCATCAGTTCTCTGTCCAGCAGCTGTGTGTTAGGCCCAATTCCAATCCGATCTCTTACAGACTCACTGATTTAGAGGCGCGTTCATGTGAAGTGCGTGAGTGTGTGAGGGCTGTCCCACTGTCAAATCGTCAAGTCAGTGAGTCAGTGAGTGAGCCCTTTATGCCCCCTTACCGTAGGTCAGCATCAATGCGGACTTACAGTAAGGAAATTACCCACAGTTCATAGCGTTGTGACGTCAAATACAGGAGTTGCCCTCGGAACACCGGAAGTGTTATAAAAAAAAACGAAATCACGGTTGGCAGATATGCAAACGGTAACGTTATGGAAGGAGAGCGAAAAAAAACTGATAGATAAACAATGAAACATTACATTAACAAGGATTTAAGATGGTACATAAACACACATGAAGTCAGAGGAATACCAGTGGTTATATTCCACACAATAGCAATAT
>NC_065525.1:46461993-46466795 GCF_006386435.1 Epinephelus moara | reverse complement strand
ATTCCTATTTGTAGCATCCGGAGCCCTTTCAGACTCTCACACTCAATCACTTACAGCTGACGTCAGTTAAGTCAGTGAGGGTTCAGGGCTTGAGTCTTTAGGGGCCAGATTGGAATTGGGCCTTAGTCTCTCACTCTACAGCAGGAAACGGCTCTTCAAAGTAAAAGCTCTGTGCTGGAAATTCACTGCACTTCAAAATAAAGTGTATTTTTTACAAAGTTGATATGTCATTTGTGGACCAATCAGAATGGAGCCGCGACCCACTTTTGGACCATGACCCACCAGTTGGGAACCACTGCTCTAAAACAACTTTTTCATTTGGTGTTTTCTTTTTTAACCATTTTAATGCCAGCGCTCGCCTCCATACCAAAACATGTTCCCTCTCAGGACAGCTCTGCAGGGTTACTGTCGCTGCACCACCACAGAGGGCTCTGATTGGTTTAATGAAATACAAACAACCCTGAGCGTTTTTTTCCTTCTCTGCAGAATGATGATGGGTTCAGTTGGACCTTCAGTTGGAAATAAAAAAGGGTGCGCACACACACACACACACACACACACACACACACACACACACACACACACACAGAACTAAGGACACCATTTAACTGTCATTAGCCTTCATATCTGCAACACATGAGACAGACACCCACCAGCTGATCCCAGTCACTGTGCTGTTCTTCTTCTTCTTCTTCTTCTATCATTTTAATCAGCACTGATCTCACCTGTGGTGAACAGTCTGTCACTGCTGCTGGGAAACACTTCAGGCTGCATGGGCTGTGATATCTGGGTCATTTTAGGAGGGTGGAAACTGTAAAAACCCAGTCAGTGAGTTTTGATACTGGAGGAGACGGTGAGCCAGGGAGGAAGAGGATGAAGGCACACTGAACCATCGAAGACAAAAATGTTTTCCAGTAGCTGTGAAAGGTTCGTCTGACGGGCGGTGCAGCAGGTCAATGCTCCACGATTGTTTCATCAGCGTGCTGAGCTCCTGACACTCAATGTGTGGGAATGACATGTTTACTGGGCCAACACCCAGCATGCCTCAGGAACCCCCCCCCCCCCACACACACACACACACACACACACACACACCAATCATCGCTCCTCAACAGGAGGTGCCGTCACACTCCTTCTGATAAAAACCATCTGAAGTAAGAAGTAACAGAATCTGTCAGCCAGTGACGGACAGCTACGACCGGCCAGTCACGTGAGGTTAAACTCCTTAAAGGGCCAGCACATCAAGCGTCTGATCCCGCCCACTCTGCGCCGGCAGAGTGAAGCAGCTGCCTCACTGTGTTTTTTCTGAGGAGTCGTTTAGTGTATTTATTCTGAAATGTAATTACAGGCTGCTGAATGGGAGGCGGCGCCCCATTTGCACACATGTCATATTTCATTAAAGGCAGATTTCTCAGGGTTTGTCTGTAGGGCATTATCCTATCAAGTCTCAACAGCCAAATGACTGGCTGATATTGGAATCTGTCTTTCTTTTCACTCTCTCCATCCTCCCCGCTCCTTTGTGAGGCTGTGAAAGGTGGAATGTGTTGTGATGGGAGGTGTGGACTTGTCCAAACAGAGCCTGTCGTACGTCGACCTACAGTAACGTGTCGGCAAAACAACCTAAACAAAGAGCAGCTCACCTAAACACCTCTCTGTCTCTGTGTCTGTCACACGCTCGTTTCTCTGTGTCTGACACCTGAAGACACGCATCAGCATCGTCGCAGCTTTTAAAGACGCACAAACACACATAATAGAAGAAAAAAATATGTTTTGACTTCACGTCCTGGGTCTCATTCTGAAAGTTTGGGATTTTATTACTGACAGTTGGGACGACATTTTACAAGCCAACTTCGGGCCGATCTTCTTCCTGCTGTGTTCCTGCAGACGACAGGATACGTGTTCCTGTTCTGAGCGTTCACGTCTCAGAGATGTGCGGTCTGTGAGCAGAGGCGTCACACCAAGGTGCTGCTTTGGTTCTTAACTAACTGAACGCACAGGAAGTCCATCCAACCTAAAGCTACATCTGCTCTCCACCCTGCTGGAGTTACATCTCCAAATCTCACCCATCAAAATGTTCGGATATCTGAGAGGAGCGAATGACAGGCGCTCTGAACCGTGACGATGACGTCATGATACCATGTGACCATCCCTACCTGCTCCTGCTGCTGCCGGGCCAGCTCCATCTGTTGTCTCTGCTTCTCCAGCTGTGAGGCAGCCATCTTTTTCTGCTCGTCATGGGCGGAGAGGAGCTGCTCCCGAAGACTGATCAGCTGACCGATCATGGTGGAGAGTTGGTGCTCCTTCTCCTCCAGCGACTCCGGCGTACCTGCACAGGTAGACAGAGAGGGAGGGGCTTTAATTTGACGCTGAAAGCTGGAAAGGTCTTTGTCATCGCATCACTCATCACGTCACAGGCTGTCGGCGTCGACAGCTAGCTAGCTTGCTGCTAACTCACAACAGTGGACGGTTTTTGAAAGGAGCTGACGAGCAGACCAGAAGCCCCGCCCACTAATCCTCAGCTGCAACAAATCTCCTGAGGTGTGAGTCAACAGGTGTAGATTTACTGCTGCGTGTAAGAATCACCATGAAACATGTTCTGTGCTTCTCAGATGAGTTTTTAGAACCGTCTAAATGTGTCGGCTGAAACAACAGAAGAAGACTGTGTGAGGCACTACTGTCTCCTACGGGCCCTGAAGGCATCATTTTAGGCTTCATACATTTCTACATGTGCTGCAGTGTTTTCAACGGGCTTTAACGACATATTTACCAAGAGAGGCCCCGCCCATAAGCTGATGCTGTCTGAGGGGGCGGAGCCTGAACACCTGGGCTGGAGCATGGTACTATCTTTATTTTATTTTGTTGGTTTATACAGTATGTGTCATTCTATTCAGTTTTTACTCATTCATTATATTTAATGGTTTACTTTTAGTATCATTATTTTCAACAAATTCTTGAGCAGTTGTGAGTCACACATCTCATCATGTATCTTTATTGGTTAATTCTTCATCTTAGTTATTATTTATGAGGTTTTACTCTTAGTTTGAACGGATGTGATCGGTTGCTGGTTTTGTTTTGTGCCTGTGACGTCTGCCTGACACTGTGTGCAGCACACTGTGTTTCCACCTGAATGAGCCAAATAAATAAAGTTGTCTTGCATAGTTTAGATGTTCAGTCTCCACTTAAAATCATCATCATCATCATAAAATCATCTCAGAATCAGACCTGTTCTGTTGATATGACGATAAAAACGAAGCGAAAACAACAGACAGAAATGTGGTGAAGATTTACGGTGATGTTCAGTTTGTGTCTTGCTGCAGACAGACGCCACAGAAACTAGTTTATTTTACTTAAAGTTCCAGAAACATAAAAGCAAACAAAAGAAATGAAACATGTTTGTTGAACAGATTTAGAAAGTGTCTTGTATTTCCATCTCTCTACTTATTATATCTCTTCCTGTCTGAACACGCCGTCACAGTTTATCACTCAGTGTCTCGCAACAACAATAAAAGTTCACCTGTGAAGAGTCAGAGCTCCTGTCAGCTTTATGACGAACACATTCCTCACAGGTCGGGAGGAGGGACCACACACACACACACACACACACACACACTGAACGAAAACTGTGTCACAACTTTGACTTCATCAGAGCAGCAGTGTGGACAGTCTTCATCACAAAGCTGGCCCCGCCCTCTTTTTAAAGTTTGTATTCAATTGATTATTTTGTCAATCACATGTTTTGTGTTTTGTGTTTTTTTTCTCTTTTTGGCTCGTGACTTTCAAACATAAAGCGGAGGAGGAGGAGGAGGAGGAGGAGGAGGAGGAGGAGGAGGAGAAGCTCCCTAAATTAGCTTCCTTTGGCTTTTTAATAAACGCTCACAGACGACCTCCATCACGACAGAAACACAGCCGTCGACAGGACCCTGCCCTCAGAGGCGTGTGAGCACCAGCAGCAGGTGACGTTAGAGCTCCAGATATGCTAACGTTTCTGCTAACGTTTGTTAGCATTAGCGCACGTCCTTCATCACCATCACCTCCTTCACCTCCTTCACCTCCTTCATCTCCTTCATCACCTTCATCACCTTCATCTCCTTCACCTCCTTCACCTCCTTCATCACCTTCACCTCCTTTACCTCCTTCATCTCCTTCATCACCTTCATCACCATCACCTCCTTCACCTCCTTCATCTCCTTCATCACCTTCATCTCCTTCACCTCCTTCATCTCCTTCATCACCTTCATCTCCTTCACCTCCTTCATCTCCTTCATCTCCTTCATCACCATCACCTCCTTCACCTCCTTCATCACCTTCACTTCCTTCATCTCCTTCACTTCCTTCACCTCCTTCATTACCTTCTCCTCCTTCACCTCCTTCATTACCTTCACTTCCTTCATCTCCTTCACTTCCTTCACTTCCTTCATCACTTTCACTTCCTTCATCACCTTCACTTCCTTCATCACCTTCACCTCCTTCATCACTTTCACTTCCTTCATTACCTTCACTTCCTTCATCACCTTCACTTCCTTCATCTCCTTCACCTCCTTCATCTCCTTCACCTCCTTCACTTCCTTCATCTCCACTTCCTTCATCTCCTTCACTTCCTTCATCTCCTTCACCTCCTTCACTTCCTTCATCTCCTTCACCTCCTTCACTTCCATCATCACCTTCACTTCCTTCATCTCCTTCACCTCCCTCATCACCTTCACCTCCTTCATTACCTTCACCTCCTTCACCTCTTTCATCACCTTCACCTCCTTCATTACCTTCACTTCCTTCATCTCCTTCACCTCCCTCATCACCTTCAC
>NC_065525.1:46446936-46460996 GCF_006386435.1 Epinephelus moara | reverse complement strand
ACACACACACACAGTGCAGTGAAGCCTATTGTGTAATGGTAACAACTGCGTGCCGTCACAGCGCCATGATTCACGCCGCTGGATTACAGCTCGTACATTCCAAACGCGACGCCTGGCGTTCCTTCGACGTTTCTGGCTCCAATAATCATTGGAGACGTTTTCCGTTTTCCATCCATCAGGATTATTCCCGACACCTGCTGAGGGCAGCAGCCAAAACACAAAGCCATTAAGTGTTTTCTCACTGTGTTTGGATCGTGTGTGTGTGTGTGTGTGTGTGTGTGTGTGGTTGGACCGGGCGCTGCTGAACGAGATGTTTGTTTCTGCGTCTTCAGATTAATAAGAATCAAACTTGTTGCTCTGATCAAAGTCTGAACTTTTTCTAATTTTGTATTTTATTGTGATTTATTTATTTATTTTACAGTTTGTTTATCTTCAGACGAAGCGTCATGGCGACCGAGGAGTGTGTCCCTGAGCTCAGCGTACTGATTTAACTCTCAGCAATGAGAGCGCCGTGCATTTGTCTTTACGCCACATCACAAACACCAGCAGGGTAACGAGGAGCTGAGCATGAATTCTGCGCCAAGCGCTGAAACATGTTGACTTGTGTCCAGAACTCTGCGCTCATCACTGACAGTTTTTAGCCAATCACAGCGGAGGAGGGACGAACACCACAAAGACAAACCATCACATCGTAGACGTACGAAACAAGAACAGGGACACTGGAGGAAAGATCTGCCGACCACGAAGAAACGTCGATTATTTGATCTGAAAAATTCAAAATGAGTAAATGTAAAGATACGTGGTTTTCACAGGACAACAACAATATTGCTTATTAAACTTATTTAAATATATATTTATTTATTAAGTGTGTGTGTGTTTACATGTCTGCTTACATGTGCTTTAAAATAAATCTTAATCATTAATTATACTTTCACTGTGGAGTCACACACACACACACACACACACACACACACCCCTCAGATTCGTCTGCCAAACCATCACATTTCATCTGCGGGCCAAACTCCCAGCATTCCTGTGGATGACTCAACCTCCTCCTCGGTGTCACACCACAACAAACACAGTGACACTTGACTTCCCATCAGCCCACGGGGCACGACACAAACAAGGTCACCACGTCGTATCAAAACAAGTGTGCTGATGTTTCCTGGAGGGCGTCTGATACACACACACTCTGTAGGTTACTGTTGGTGAACCCACAGGATGAAGGGCGGAAAACTGTGAATTAAACCTGCGATATGAATGTGTGAACCCACAGGATGAAGGGCTGAAAACTGTGAATTAAACCTGCGATACGAATGTGTGAACCCACAGGATGAAGGGCTGAAAACTGTGAATGAAATCTAAGATATGAACGTGTGAACCCACAGGACATCCACGCCCAGAGGAATGGATGACAACATGAGAGACGGAGTCACTGCCTGTGTCACAGGGCTGACTCCTCACTGTGACCTCGTCACATGTCCACGTTTGGTCATGGACTTTCCACGTCCACATATGACGTCCAAGGTACCCTGGCTGTGTTGGTTGTTGATGTTCTGGGACGCCATGTCAACTTCAGCCTGTTACATGCATTGTCTGTTTTCAAAATACACTTCTGTTTTCACAGGAAATGCACAGTTTGCACTACGACGCACTACGATGATACAACACTGCCAAGTAACGCATGTGGTTGGGTTTAGGAAAAGAGAACAGGCTTTGGCTTCACAATCTTACTGGAAGTGAACACCGGCCTCCTGGGTGAAAGTAAATGGTTTGTGCCCCTCCCCACCTGACATACTGGGACTTCTGTTGGATGCCTTAACTTATGTTGCTGTCTGGTGAGCGGGACTACTGTCTCTGTCTCTCTTTCTGTCTCATTGTGTCATACGGATTACTGTTAATTTATTATGTTGATCTGTTCTGTACGACATCTATTGCACGTCTGTCCGTCCTGGAAGAGGGATCCCTCCTCAGTTGCTCTTCCTGTAGTCTCGCTCACCAGACCTTTCTCAAGAAAAGAAAGGTCTGGCTGGGCCGACTCTCACTGTGAGGCCTGAGAGAGAGACAGACGCAAATCTGTCTTCATTAATTCAACATTTAAACACTGTGAGTCACTGACAGTCATTCGGTGAGTGCTCCTTTAAGACAACATATAACACACATGTTTGACACCGATGAATGTTCCAGTAAAAAAACAGGTCATCAGTTTTCTGCTGCCTAAAAATAAGTGCGACGGAACAAATAGGTTCAGGTTGTTGTGTGAGGAGACACACAGCAACAGAACTGATTTGAATCAGAGCGATTCTTTGGTCAGACGCAGCTGGACGAACAGAGACATCCGTGTGCGTGTGTGTGTGTGTGTGTGTGTGTGTGTGTGTGTGTGTGTGTGTGTGCGTCTTCATGTGCATGTCCTGGTACATGATGCTATATTTATGTATGTTATTAGTGTCTTGGACTAACACAGAAGAAATTGATATACTGCACATTCCAGCTCTGTGTAGAGACAGACACAGCGTTGTCTCAGAGCCGGTCGCCTCCTCTGAACCTCTGAGACCACGACAGGGTTCTCCGTCCGTCACACCAGGAAGAAGAAACAGAAACTTCACACCAACTTTAACTGTCAGTGATTACACACTCCGAATAAAAGATGCTTGGAGCTCCGGTTTAGCCCATAAAAATACCCAGTAACACACACACACGCACACACACACACACACACACACACACACACACACACACACAGTAACATCACTGTTCCTCCCTCACACACTGAGACCTCCCTCACACACTGAGTCCTCCCTCACACACTGAGACCTCCCTCACACACTGAGACCTCCCTCACACACTGAGTCCTCCCTCACACACTGAGACCTCCCTCACACACTGAGACCTCCCTCACACACTGAGTCCTCCCTCACACACTGAGTCCTCCCTCACACACTGAGTCCTCCCTCACACACTGAGTCCTCCCTCACACACTGAGTCCTCCCTCACACACTGAGTCCTCCCTCACACACTGAGTCCTCCCTCACACACTGAGTCCTCCCTCACACACTGAGTCCTCCCTCACACACTGAGTCCTCCCTCACACACTGAGTCCTCCCTCACACACTGAGTCCTCCCTCACACACTGAGTCCTCCCTCACACACTGAGTCCTCCCTCACACACTGAGTCCTCCCTCACACACTGAGTCCTCCCTCACACACTGAGTCCTCCCTCACACACTGAGTCCTCCCTCACACACTGAGTCCTCCCTCACACACTGAGTCCTCCCTCACACACTGAGTCCTCCCTCACACACTGAGTCCTCCCTCACACACTGAGTCCTCCCTCACACACTGAGTCCTCCCTCACACACTGAGTCCTCCCTCACACACTGAGTCCTCCCTCACACACTGAGTCCTCCCTCACACACTGAGTCCTCCCTCACACACTGAGTCCTCCCTCACACACTGAGTCCTCCCTCACACACTGAGTCCTCCCTCACACACTGAGTCCTCCCTCACACACTGAGTCCTCCCTCACACACTGAGTCCTCCCTCACACACTGAGTCCTCCCTCACACACTGAGTCCTCCCTCACACACTGAGACCTCCCTCACACACTGAATCCTCCCTCACACACTGAGTCCTCCCTCACACACTGAATCCTCCCTCACACACTGAGTGCTCCCTCACACACTGAGACCTCCCTCACACACTGAGTCCTCCCTCACACACAGCAGGTATTGTTGTTCCACCTGCAGCAGAGGCCACAATGAAGCACACAGTTTGTCTGTATCCAGTAAAACTTGAAGCCGTGTGTAGGTGTGAACCTGAATGTAGGTTGAGTTGTATAGATGCCAGCCTTGATGCAGATGCTTTTACCTTTAACCTCCCCCAGCAGCTCATTAGCGTTTAGACGATCAACGCGCTCCTTCCAGTCCCTGGAGAGGAGCCTCTCCATGCAGGTCGGCTCTACAGGGAAGACAGAAAATAATCACCTTAATTTCTCAGGTTTTGAACTCAGACTGATCGAGGATGGTAAATGGTGAATGGACCTGCACTTGTATAGATCCTTTCTAGTCATCCGACCACTCAAAGCACTTTTTACACTATGAGTCACATTCACCCATTCACACACACATTCATACACTGGTGGCCGAGGCTACCAGACAAGGTGCCACCTGCTACTTAGCTTTTTGAACTCACTCACACACTGATGGAAGCATCACTGGGAACCCCAGTTTGGGGTTCAGTATCTTGCTCAAGGGTACTTGAGACTGGAGGAGCCGGGGATCGACCCGCTCTACCTCTGATACTTTTGACTATTTTACAGAGAAAATAAACATGGCACAGATGTGTTTCCCTTTTCCAAAGGCATACATAGAGAACTGCAGTGCTTTAATGTAATGAGAGTTCCTCTTTGAACACGGGCAGATTCCCAAAGTGGAGATCACTCGTAGGGGCCCATTCTGCATCCAACACCCCCACCCCCAACCTCATGGGCCCCAGCGCAACCGTACTGCCTGCAAAGTCTATATTTACACCTCTGACCAAGGTGGAGGAATAAAAAGGCCCAACATGATCACACTGTCGTACTGTTGAGATGATAATTAGATCAGCAGGTAGCACCTGTTGAGACCTAACTGTTGGGATCGTCCACTAAAGGCACCTGAGACACAAGCAGGAAGTGAGAGCTGCAGTATGAACCAGGGGAAAAAATGAGGCAAAACAAAGAGACAGAAGAAAAAGCAGCCATTTCTATGAATCGTTAAATTTCTAAAAATGAGCACAAGAAACCGTTTCAAATAATAAAGAGAGAAAAAATGTGCAGCAGCCGTGGAGCTGAGAATGTGCGCATTGTTCTGAGACGGGGTCCGTCCTCTTCCTCACAATGTGTCTCATAGCCTCAGGACAACAGACACATCACAGACATGTGGTCTCAGAAGATTCATAAGGTCTCATTTGTTCAATCAGAGTCCTGCTGTGAACTTTACTCAACAATGGGAACTTTTTAATTCTTCAGCAGGCGCAGACACAAACACACAGACGGGTATCTGCACATGTGCAAGCACGACTGTTTGTCTGCAGCATCTCCATCACATACAGACAGTGAAGAGCGCACGTCAGGTGTCACTGCAGGAAGGTAACTGAGTACATTTACTCAGTTACAGCTCTGAGGTGCTTTGATTCCTTTAATCAGTTAATCAGTCAGTATTTTGAGCTCTGCTGCATTTATCTGACCACTGCAGTTTGTTTGCAAATTATTACATGCAAAACAGTTTAAAGAGCAATATATGAAACATTAGTTCATGTCAGTTGCGTCTCAACCGAAACAACATCCAGATTCTGCTGAGCTTTAAACATGAGGACGACAGGAACAGGTCTGAGTCCTGTTACTGCCTCTCCACGGTTACTTCTACACCTGCAGCTCTCAGGTTTGCACAACCTGTGTGTGTGTGTGTGTGTGTGTGTGTGTGTGTCTGCATGTGGACATGTCCACACACTCCTTTAAAATGTGTGTGTATTCTCTGGTTTTCGTGCCAGCAGACGCGCCACAGATGGTGTCACGGTCACGTAGGGCCTCATGCCGAAGCCTCAGTCACCAAGGACGTCAAAAAACATACACACACACACACACACAGAAAAAGGAGACATTCTTGGGCGCTGTGTGGAAAACATGCGCCTGAGGCCTTGCCTGATTTAGAGTGGTGAAGTCAGACAATAGCTCATTTGTGGAGCCTTTATCCTGACAAAAGGAGCTATAGGCGTTCAGAGGGGCACATGGCCTATTGTGCACAGCTTAATGTTTCCTTTCTGCGTATGGGCCCATTGTGTGGTCCAGAGATGCCGTTCACTTCCTGGTTGAGTCCATTAAAGCCTCGCATGTTTACAGTCGGATTATGATCGTTGTAAATAAGCTAATGCGGCCGTGCGGATCACATGGATCAATGTAAACAAGGGAGGGGGCGGGGCAATGAGGGAGGGGGCGGGGTAAACAGCTACAAGACAAAGACACAACTTAAAATCTACAGTAATAATGGTAATTTCCAGACGACGGGTATTTCCACACAGATGGTCACTAATATTACCCCCTCCCTCAGGAGCGTTCCACAGATCCATCAGACCAGCGGCTCCACTGGATCTGGATCTGTGTACATTTGGTTCAGCGGCTGATATTTACAGCCGGCAGAGGGGGAACGCTGAAACGTGGGGTCAGGATGAGATGCTTTTTTTTCTCATCACAAGACCGAAAGACGCCGACGCGCTCTCACTCAGCAGGCCTCTTATAAAACAAAATTAGGAAGCACAATTTATGGGAGCACTTAGGAAGGAAAATACAACCTGTAACTCCAGGACACATCTGCATAAGTCAAACGTGTGTGTACTCTGATGCACAATTTATACCCCCCCGACCGATAAACAGATCTGACGCAGACACGGTGGGGGGCAGAGGGGTGAGGTGAGAGTGGGGAGGAAAAGAGGAAGAAGAGAAGGATGAGAGAGGATGAGACGGCGATGTTTTACCCTAGATGGCTCTCTATCTGTCCCTGAGACCCAGCCGGGGATCAAGTGCTGTTTAGATTGGAGGGTGGATAAAAATTCCTCGCTGTCCGGACACCAACTCCTTTATCAAGTGGAGGAGAAACCAAAGAGATGGATGGGTTGAAGAAGAGGAGGGAGAGGAGGATGGATGGGGTGAGGAGATGAGGAGAGGTAGATAAAAAAGGAGAAAAAGAAGGAGAGACATCGAGGAGGGAAGGAGGACAGAGGACAGGAGGAGATGAGCTGAGGATGGAGGTGATACACGCCGCTGTATGAGTCTGAATGGACGACGCAGACACCAAATAAAATGGCGGCATTAAAGATCATGTTTTGGCTCAAAGGTCCAGTGTGTAGGACTTAGATCTGTTTAATAACAATCACTAAACTAAGAATCATCGTGTTCTCGCCACCACAGAATGAGCCTGTTATATATCTAAATACAGAGCGCTGCCTCTTCCATGAAGTCCGCCATGTTGTTCTACAGGAGCCCAGAGCGAACAAATCAAACACTGGCTCCAGTCAGGGCCCTGCATCTCCTACACATGTGACGCACAGGAGAAGTTTGGTCTGGAGGCTCAATCCCAACGAAACAAGCAGCGATGTCTCGGTAAATAACCAACATTTCTCATGCTACTGTCCCCGCTGGACAAACAGCCCTGTGTGGCGCCTACAGAGCCGCTGGAAACACAGCAATAGGTTGCTACAAAGTTGCTGTAATAACAGTGACAGGTTGCTACAGAACAGCCTCGTATGGTGCCTCAGCTCAGACACTACGGCACTTTAGGAACATTAAAAATGTCGCCTAACATTTTTGTGGTTCGCAGAAAAAAACAAAGCAAACATTTTCTTGTGGCGACTGAGCTGCAGCGAGAGGACGAGACGCAGAGAGATCAGAAACATGAGGAAGAAGGTAAGTAAGAAAATAAAGACATATTTATATACTAAAGTCTTTTATTGTTAACATGTTGTACCTGACAGTTGTTGTAACCTCTGGCCATGAGATCAGAGTTTGTAATTGGATGTAAACCAGACAGTTTCAACAGCAGTAGAGAAATAGAGACAGAGAGGATGAGTAAGCAGTAAAATAAAGGAGGGAAGAAGAAGACAGAGAGTCGTAGTAAATCAGTGCCGAGTGTTTAGAGGTAAACACACTTTTATCACCTGTCCCCACACCAACCTGCCAACAGACACTGTTTAGGGTGTTTTACACCAGCCACAGGCAACTCACTGTGTGTGTGTGTGTGTGTGTGTGTGTGTGTGTGTGTGTGTGTGTGTGTGTGCGCGCACGTGTGGCAGGCAAGCATCAACACTCCCAAAGAGCTGGTGCCAAGAACAACACGGCGTGCCACAGGCCTCCTCTCAGACTGAGTCTGTTTCCACCAGTTAAACGTTTCTCATGAATCAACGCTTCAATAAAACGTCTCAAACACAGCTCAGCGGGAGTTTATTCACATTCACACGGTTTCTACAAATGATATCCTCAAAGTTTCACAGAAACACTGAAGTCTGCTGGAGAACAGAGCAGAGACGTCTGTGAGCTAATCTAAGAGAAATCATTTTTGTTTTTCTCCACTGGTTTGGTGTCAGCCATTCCTCTAAATATGACAATAACCGTTAGCATGCAAACAGAGTGGTGGCAAATTCTCAAATCCCTGTCATCTGTCACCACACCTGCAATATTCATCCATAATTCACTCAGGATCTGAAAGACGAATATCCTGCACAGGCGCACTGTAGATAATGAAGTGACTCAACAGAACTGTCAAACACACAACTGGTGATCAGAGTTAAAGAAAGTAATCTGACACATCGGGAATACCTTCATGTGTCTGTGTGTCTGTGTGTGAGTGTGTGCTGGGAGCAGCAGGTACTGACTGAGGTCTGCAGCAGTGAACCAGGCTGTGATGTGTCCACAGTTTGTTTCTGTCACTGACAGGATCAGATTGTCACTGTGAGTGTGTGACATCATGATGGAAGGATCCCTACAGAGATAGAGTTAAAGATCCAGAAACAGTCCTGAAATCAAACCCACCAGACTCCATGTATCCTGCTGTCACTGAACACTGGACACATTTCAAACGCTGCTCCACTGAGTCACTGACACAGAGTCCAGACTGAGAAAACACCCAACGACTCTTTAACCGTGAAGACTCAGACCACTGTCACGTCTTCAGTGGACGATCACCAACACCTCCACAACTCAGTAATTAACACATTAAATTTGGGTTACTAAATCCACACATGAACCAAAATGTAAACTACAATTTGTGGTTGTGACGAGGTTACATGCAACAACTATTTCTTGGCCAGTGACTTCCTGGAGTTTCCCTGGTCGGGTGGAAACCTCACGGTGACAACAAGACTGCAGAGAGACACTTTAACACTGCGGGGAGGGGGGATTTTTATCATCATATTTTTTATGCACATATTTTATGGTGGAAATGTCTTTAATTCTTTCAGAACAGAAGTCATCTGCTGCTCTCATGTCGTCAGCACAGGGACACACGTACATGCTCACACCTACAGAGACAAAGAGAAGACGTGTAACTATGTCTTTAACTTCTCTCTGAATCTTCTTGGATGTAAACCTGCTCATGTCTTTGACTTTTATCAAAGATCTTTTAGTTCACAGCTGCCCAGTTCTGGTGCTCAGACTTTAACATCGGGTGAGATTCAGATGTTTGTTCCAGCTGAGAGAAAACATGAGATGAACCTGGATGATAATCAAAAAACAAATGCAAACTTCACTGTGTTAAAACACAGGCTGCTGGTTTGTGGAATCACTTTAATGATGCAGCAGTGATTTTCTGTTTGGTTCATCTGTTCTGATTATTATCTTCTTATCCTGATGGCTATAAATTCAACTTTTATTTTCTATGATTTATAAATAAAGGGTTAGGGTCCAGAGGAGGCAGGACCAGAGTAACTTCTGAACATGAAGGATCTTATCTGAGCCACTCATTTGTTGCCTCTGTGTTTGTGAGGATCCTGTTTCTTTTCCTTGTTATTGATTATGAGTTTGATTTTACATTTGTAGGATTTTAACATGTTTAATAAACAAACAGGAAACGTTAACGTCCATCAAAGACTTGAGGTTCCTTCATCTAACGTCCTCTCATTGAATCTGATTAAAACACATCTGAAAACTGTCAAACGTCATCACAGCTTCTGTTTCTGTTCTCAGGACACAAGGAGTCTCCGTCACATATGCACGGCGTCATTACTTCACAATGTATTTGTGTTTGACTTCAGGTGAGAGTAAAATCTGAGCATCATTTAAATCCACAGCAGAACAATAATTTCCATGTGTTCTCTGACACGCTGTGGGTCTGCTCTCCACAAGTCAGTTTGTTTGCTTTACAGAAACATATTTAATTCACTTTTTATATTTGATGACATTTCAAAAGTTCCCTCATAATTCATGAGACGTTTGGATGGAAACACAGCGGCTTTTTGACTGTGTGCTGTGCTGCTGCCAGAGCTCAGGAACTCCTACGTCTGCAGCGCAAAGGCCAAGGTAAAGAGAAGAAACATTAATCTGAGAAATGACTTAATGTTAGAAATAACAAAGGCCAATGTTTCAGAGGCTGCCTGATGTTAGTCTTACACACCCACCGCCCAGAAACACAGCTCAAGTCTTAACTTTGCTACTGAACGTGTGTAAATGGAAGCTGACAGCTACACTTTGCACTTCCAAATTTATGTCAGTGCTGTGACTTCAGCTGCAGACCCCACAGCGTCAGGCGGACGGACGGAGACCAACAGGAACTGAAGACACACAAAGATTCATAACTCACAGGAAGCAGCAATGAAGAAGAGAAGAGAGGAAGAGAAGAGCGACAGAAACACATAGACAGAAACAAAGCAACAACGACAAACTGAAGACACACAAAGATCCACAACACAGAAACTAAGTGAAACACAGACAGAGAGACAGAAAGAAGAGAGAAGAGAGGCGGAGTCGGAGAAAGCTGCAGCCTGACAGAGCGAACACAGAGTGAACACACAGAGCGAGCAGCTGTCCGAACAGCTGGGCCGCAGGATTGATGTCTCAGTGAAATAAAACTCAACATATGTCCAAACATGAGGAGACAGGCCGGCCAACACCACGAGGAAGATACACACTCACACTCACACACACACACACACACACACACTGATATGAGAACATACGTGCACACCACACACGCTGATTAAAGAATGCTCGTGCACTGTAGAGATGTTTAATTGCACACACACACACACACACACACGCAGAGTGCTGTAAAACCATTAAACTGCAGAGTGGTTAGCCGGGCTGCGTGTTAGCACGGTGTCCATTTCACACACACTATTTTCATCTGTCAGATGACACCAGACTCTCCTGTCGGGGGGGGTAGTCGCCCTGTGTAACCCTGGAGGAGACACAGTCAGGTCATATTGATCAGACTGATCCAAATTCTCTGATCCAGATTAATCCAGACTGATCTGTGATGATTTATGATCTGAAGGAAAAAACTAAATGCCTCATGAAACAAAGGCCGTCGATGCTTCAGACTGAACCTTCGTCAGTCAGCAGAGAAACAAAAATCACTTATTGATCATTATTTTCTTCTCTGTATTTGACCTGTGCAAGATGGAAACCGGACTTAACTTAACTTGAATTACTGAAATAAATAAGTAAATAGTTATGTTATAAAATAATAATAATAACAAAATAAACTGTGAGTGCACCTGCAGTGTACACTTTAATTCTTTAGGTTGTGATCACAGATCAGAGGAAAGATGAGCAGCTGATATTTCTGTCAACTAATATTTTAGTATTTTAGTATCAATAAATTATCAATAAATGTGCAGATGATTTTCTTGGTCCTGGGATGAATCTGATGAAATGAAATAATCTTATTTTTAATGATCTTGTTTTGTTTTGTTCAGCTAATACTGGGAACATTAAAACATCAGAGGAGCTGGAAACAAAGATTTAATAACCAATAAGTGCTGATTCCTGCTGAGACCTGGACGTGAACGATGTTTTCTGCTCCTCAGTCTCAAATATTCTGTTTTGGTGCTGTTTCCTGGTGTGACTGTCTCACAACACTTCCTGTTATTATTTCTCTTCTTGTTTTTCATTTCTATTTTGTTTATTCGTTTATTTTTGTTTGTTGCACTGTGCTAAGCAGCTGTGGGTGCTTCCTCTTATTATTTAAATTCTTATTGTTTCCATGTTTGTTGGTGACGTGTGGACGACGGAGCATTTTATAAAATGAAGATGAATGTTTTCCATGTTTGTCCTGATTAAAACTGTGACTCACAAACAGCCTGAAGATCTTCTGACAGCATTCATTCATTTAGTTAAATGTCTTTAACACTTGAGTGGTCGCAGACTGAGCGTGGTGAACTGCCACTTCATTCAAACTGTGTTTTACAGAATAAATGTTAATTCATCATTTTTAAAAACAAAAACATAACCATGCTTATTCTGATTGTAACAGAGCCAATAAAAACTCAGAGCAGTCGACCTCGAGAGAATCGTTTCAGCAGTTTAGTCTTCTGACAGAAACAAAGACGATTCAGTCGCAGTCAGAGGTTTGAATCTTTGACCTTTGACCTCAAACACACACATTAATGACTGTACTTCACTTCACCTGCAGCTCAGAGATTAAAGTCAGGTCCCAGCTCTGCCTGGATGGGTTCAGATTCCCACTGGGGCCACCCGTCCTAAAAATACTCCCAGAGTACTCCCCCCCCCTCTCCCTCTCTCCCTCTCTCCCTCCCCGCACTGTGAAGTACTCTTGGTGATACGAGGCGGCGGCGGGTCCAAACCCTGCAGCCCTGAATTAGGTGAAGGATCCTGTTTCTCCTGAAGGTGTGAGCTTAATACGAGAAAAGCCCAGCTGCTGATCCCGGCTGTGCAGAGCTCAAGTCCTGTCCTGCATTACTGCGCAGATAACAACAAAACAACCTCTGCAGCCAGATGCTCTGAACGTTAGGGACCGTTCCTTATTTATCAGGGGGAGGGGGAGGGGGTGGTGCACACACACACACACACACACACACACACACATAGAGGCATGGCAAATCTTTTTTTTGGGCACTGGGGAGGGACTGATGTGTTTTATTCTGGCTCACAGATTTAAATAGTTGGATTTTGGCTTCATTTTACCTTCAATTTTTGAAGAAAACATTTCTTACAAAGCTGCTAAAATTACGTCATTCATCAGCCTGAAACTGTGAAAACAGAAACTGTTGTTGCAAAGGGTACTTTTTAAAAATCTAATGATAATAACAACAACAATATTAATAATAATAATAATAATGATAATAATAAATAAAGAACAGTCCCTCGATAAAAGCACTGTGTTAAAAACTCTGCAGCTGCAGTAAAAATCTGTGGCGATGACGCTCGCACTAACCGGAGACAGTGGAGGCAGCACTCGGGCAGATGGCTCGTCTCATTACTGGCTGATTTCATTTCTTAGCCGCGTCTGATTTTAAGGAGAAATAAAAGCCCTCAGATATTTTCCAACTTCTCCACGCCGGCTCTTTGTGTGCGAGGTGGAGAACAATGAAGCAGGAGTGAGTGAGGAGCTTTAAAAAGTGTATGCGCCGGGGCGTATGATGCTCCGTAGCTGCAACAAGGTCACTTTGGATTTAATTAATTTAAAATGTAAAGTAAAACATCTATTCACTGGTTAATGACAGCGCTTTCATATTTTATTTCTGCTCTCTTTTCAGGGTTTCATTTTTTCTCTTCTTTTTTCCTGGAAATGAAGTGAACATATAAACGGTGTGTTTATGAATAGACGTGACCTTTTTCTCTACCAACAAACTTTTGTGGCTTTTAATACAAAGAGAATCCATTTTGTGAAGATCCTTGTGTTCACACTGAATGGAACAAAACTTTAGAGCAGGTTGTAATTTTTGTGATACTGAGATGTGCAATTAAAAAAACAAGAATAAAAGCTGTATCAGTGGGTTTGGACACACCTGAACACACACCTGAACACACACCCGGACACACACCTGAACCAGAGTTTAGTTACGATGAAACAGCTGGACCCTGAACGCACCACACAGCCAGAAACACTCCTTTCTCACACACACGCTCCAAAACAGCAGCTCAGGACCTGAAGCTTCTGCTTCCACACACACACACACACACACAGTGCGATGTGTGGTTCAGACACAATAGGAGCATTGTTTTGGGTCGGGCCCTCGGGGGGGCTGATGTGGGTCGACCCTGTGGGTTAGGTCACAGAGGGGAGATGGGGGGGGGGGGGTGGACCCAACATGGCTGCCTGAACCCCCGACCACAACGCAACGACCCTGACCCTGTCCATACCTCTGTGAACAGGATGAGGACAGGATGAGGACAGGAAGAGGACAGGATGAGGACAGGAAGAGGACAGGAAGAGGACAGGATGAGGACAGGAAGAGGACAGGATGAGGACAGGATGAGGACAGGAAGAGGACAGGATGAGGACAGGATGAGGACAGGATGAGGACAGGTCGAGGACAGGAAGAGGACAGGATGAGGACAGGATGAGGACAGG